>NC_056733.1:265821922-265974422 GCF_019279795.1 Protopterus annectens
CTTTCCAAATGAATGAAGTTATGACCTGACAGAGGACAGATTAATTTTCATCAAATGTGCCCTGCAGTACATTGTGAGAAGAAAGCAAGATCACACCAGGATGTATGCCATCAAGAAGGTGTTAAGGGCTAAACATATTAGAAATAAGTGGTTATTTTTCTGCTGGCATGTTTAGATTTTATAGTACTTCCTCACAGGATAAAATGTATATTGTTTTCAGTTTCTGCCCATAGTGATCCTTTAGGCAGCAGCCAAAAGAGACCTTTGAGTTCTGTAGTTGGTAGCTTCTGAATAAATTAGCTGTTTTTATAAATGCTATAATGCGGTAGTTAGGTATCACACATATGTATTGCAATAAAATATATGGTTAAATACATTGTTATTGTTCACATTTTAAATAAAATGTGTGTTTTATATTTTGGTGTGGATGATGCAGCTCTTACAACAGTTGAATTTTTTCATTTTATCTCACAGAAAGGAGGGACTCCAAGGCCTCAGCAAGTCCAGGAAATAGCAGATGCAACTGATACACTGTTAGAAAATCTTGGAATGTTTGCTAAGGAGGTATGCTGCCGTTACACTATGGATTTATTCTACATATAAGAGTGATAAAGAAGTTATGTTCCAGGGCCTAGCTTTACTTTGGCAAAATGGCAAGGTTTGTTTCATAACAAAGAAAACGCATGCAGGTGTGGTAGGTACTCAAGAGTTGTTAAAGAACAAAGAAGCGTCTTGTTATGAAGTGTTTTGTCAATTTGTGCTTTGATTATTTATTCTGTAAAATGGAATGAACTTTATGCTGTAGAGGTAGGAGTGATAGTGCAGGTTAAAATATTCGGAGACGGTTTTATCTACTTTTTGTCATTTATTATATATTCTGCTCACTAAGGTTGAGATTTTGTAAACAGATTTTTTTAGTGGTAGAAAAGGTTTTGCTAGTACTGTGTCCTTCTCTGAACCATTTTGGCATAGGTCAGAGTGGGACAGATTTATTGAGGTTCTTATTATTTGAGAAGTCACATTTTCTCTGAAAATTCAGGGTTAAGACAAGGGTGAGATTAACCCATTGTTTTGAATAAATGAGTTTGTTCTCACCTTTAAAAACAAATGTTACTGTCAGTGATTTCTGCAATTTTGACATTGAATGCCCTGTGCTGAGGGTGGTTTTTAGGATTTCTGATCTAATATCCCTAGCTCACCTCATTCCTACTGTGAGGCTGCCAGCCCAGCTAGCTGGAATTTTGTAAATAATTCTGTGTCATTTTTGAATATTAATATGATCCGTATGCTTGTCTTACAAATTTAAGAGAACTATATGTTATGTGGATATTAAAGTACTGGTGTAGAAATGTGTGTGTTGAACTGTATATTATGTACTGAACTTCAAGAATGTAACCACAGTGTACCCTACTGGCTGGGAAAGAGCAGAAATGTATATAAACTTTATGCCTATGCAAATGTATGTCTTTGATGGTAGAAGCTGGAACATACATAGTTAACTTGCAAACCCTCAAGAAAATAAGTTGAAATTGTTTACGATTGTCTTATCTCAGTTTCAGCTCAGTAAAAAGACAGGAAGTCTAGAGCTAGACGTTTTCCTGTTGTCTTGAAACCAAAATAATTACTAGGTTTAAAATGTACAAGTGCTTAACTGTTTTATGACTTCTAGTTCTAGGCAAACCTCTGAGAGATATGTATTTTTGACACAGAGGTGCTAAATTCTAAGTTTCTGTTAGCCTCGTAACTGAAGGCAGGTGACAAAGAGTGATGTCATTCCAAGCTGACCCATCAGTAAAATGTGATATTAATTTAAGAACTCTCTCAGAGAGAACGTCTGTGCATTTTGTGTCTTGTCTTAGATCTGAAAACATCCATTCAGCACTTCTCATTTGCATTTGCCTTGCTCTGTAACTAAGATTTAAGTGTAGTATTTTTTTAGAGATAGTTAGGAAAATAGTAAAGATTAGTTAGATGTTTGCTGTATTTATTTGAGACTGCCCTGCAATTTTGTTTTAAAATATTTCCTGTGATTCTGAACTCTGGTCACGGTGCTGAGTTACTGAATATTGTCTTGTTCTTTTATTTATTATTAAATATATTTAAACATTTTAATTGAGGATGGTTTGTTTAGAGATATTTAAGCTCTTGGGGTACTTGCATATGTATTTGGTGACATTGTACAGGCCACTCATAAATAGCATTGAAAGTCTTGGTCATAGTTACCATTTGGATAACAGTAACATTGCACAGTAGGATTGGTCACCCTTTGGGAAGGGGCTTGTAGTAGCTGATAAGTAAGGTTGGTTGGTGGCAGTGATAAGTACCTTATAATCTGGACAGAAGGGGGCATAGTTAGTAAACCTGTGCCAGCCTTCCCCAGGAGTGTCTGTGTGTTTGCATATACATCAAATCTCAAAGTGTGTGTGTGTGTGTGTGTGTGTGTGAGCTACCTGGGCAGGGTCACGAAGCAGTGATTGGACAGAGAGGGTGCTGCAGGTTTTCTAGATCTTAACCCTATAGCTTTGCCAGTGTAGAGTCTTATTATTGGGGATCTGGAGAAGGAGGCAGAAACCAGTCCCAGACTGTCTGTGATTTCTGTGTGCTCTTAAGGGAAATTGTACTTTGCTGTGTGTGTACTTGTCATCCCCCCAATGTGCACATCCCTCACTGGTGCTAGTGGTGAAGATTGAGGCTCCTTGGTTACTGGCCCAGTGCAAGGCCATCTCATATTAATTGTTTGGCAGTGGTGGGATAGCCACATCACATATTAAGTGGATGACTGTGGTGAGATAGCCACATCACACATTAATTGGCTTGTAGTGGTGTGGATATTGAATTCCTGCAGCTTGTGTACAGTGGTCACTGAAGGTGTTTGTTAATCAGCCATGCAGTGAAAATTCAGAATTCATATCACAATTGTTTTATTTTTTTATTAGCTTAGTTAGTCAAGGAGAGCAGGCAACCATGTCAGCATATGAGTATGGCAAGCTGACAAGGAGCCAGTTGGCTGAGATGTGCCAGGCTAAAGGACTAGTGCACGCCACCCTGACTAAAGCAGATATGATTGCAGCTTTAGTTACAGCTGCATCACAGAATAGCAACCAGAAGGGCAATCAGACTGGCCGTGGAAATGTACAACTCTTAGAAAATGGACAGCTCAACCTTTTCACAGAGGACTTAGAAATCCATTTGGAGTCAAGGAGACTTGAGCTAAAGGCCAAGCATTTGGAAATAGAGGCAGCAGAATGACTGAGGCATCTAGAGACTGTGGAAAATAAGAAACTGCAATGTCTGAAGGCTGAGAAAAGTGAGAAATTGGGACACCTGGAAGATGAGGAGAAGTAGAGGCAGAGGCAACATAAAAAGGAGATGCTGATTCTTTACCAGAGTCGTGGAGATAATGGGGAAGGGAGTAACCAAACCCCAGAAGCAACAAAGGTCAGTAAATGTCTTCCACAATTTACAGAGGTGGATAATTTTGATAGCTTCTGGTATGCCCGTGCCCTGACCCAGCTATCAAGGAGCCTCAATCCTCACCACTAACACGAGAGAGGGCATCTCATATATGAGGAAAGGATAGCAAATACACACAGTAAAGTGCAAGTTCCCTTAAGAGCACACAGAGATCACAGTCAGTCCGGGGCTAGTCGCTCCCTTGTTCCCCAGGTCCCCAATAAGACTCCCCACTGGCACAGCTATAGGGTCCAGATCTCATCCTAGCTGGGCAAGCTAAAATCTCCAGCACCCCTCTCTGTCCAACCAGTACTTCGTGTCCCTGCCCAAGCAGCTGACACACACACACACACACACACACACACTCACACACACACACTTTGAGATAAGAGTTTATACAACCACACAAACACTTCTGGGGAAGGCTGGCACAGGTTCTCCAGCTGTGCCCCTTTTACCCAGACTATACGATAGTAATTATTTCCACCACCCTGCTATTGTTAGCTACCCAAATGCCCTTCAAAGGGTGTCCAATTATTACTGTGCAATATTATTATCCAATTAGTAAGTGTGACTAAACAGTCTCAAGGCCTATTAGAGTGACCTGGTACAGGATCCTTATATACATGCAATGTACTCTTAGAGCTTAACTTATCTTTACACAAACCAGCCACAGTTAAAAGGTTTTAAAATATTTAATAATAAATAATTAAAACCAAAAGACATTACTTTCTACTACACAGTCAGTGCTAGTCAAGAGAGTTCAGAAATCACACAGAAATACTTAAAATAAATCATTAGTACAGTTCTGACATCAAAGAAAAACACTTGGTCTAAACATTCTAATTCCCAACTATTGCTACAAGAAAACACACTTCTAAAATAACTTACATAGAGGGAGCATAAGGCAGTGCTGATGAGCTGGATATCAAGACAGAAATGCTTAATAATCTCTGGTTCTCACTGTTTAAATTGAAACTGCAGTTCTGCTAAAACATTACATCATCTTTTAAACTTTCCTGGTGTTCCCAGGCTGACAGAAACTGCATTTACATTATTTTATACTTAGAGCAGTAAAGGACATTCCACATGTAAATTCTGGTCATTAACTTTAGCCTTAAAACAATAGGCAGGAAGCCTTCATCTAGCCGGACTGGAGCCAACTTGTAAACTTTAAAGGCAGTCATGAAATAATTTTAATTTCAAAGGACCAAGAAATGCTTGACTTAGCTTTCTTTACTGCAGATGGCAATGTTGCCACATTGTTTTAAGTTCAACATTTTTTTTCATTTAAGCCTGTGATTCACATTCATATTTAAAATTGTAGAATTATGTACCAAATTCTATCTGGCTAGGCTGTCCGCCTTCGCCCATCTCTACCGGTCTTCACAGTTTCATGCATATGTTTGAGAGGATACGTAAAGATTATAATGTTGACCAAGGGCTCTGGGTATGGTTCCTGACCCCCTTACTCCATGGTAAAGCTGTAACTGTTCTTTCCAAACTATCTGGCACTGGTTGTTTAAATTATAATGTTGTAAAGAACTGTTTGCTAGAATGTTTTAAGTTAACACCTGAAGCTTATAGGAAAAAGTTTTGTGAGGATAAATATAAGGCAGATGAAAGTATGTGTAAATATGTTGCTGAACTAAGCATTTATTTTCATTGGTGGGTGACTGGATGTCACATCACCACTTTTGAAGGGCTGACAGACCTTTTGGTGAGGGAACAAGCCCTTACCACTTTGCCTGAGGACATGAAAATCTGGTTAGCTGATAGACAATGCAATACTGTAAATGAGTTGGGGAAGAAGGAAGACCTATATGTAGCAAGCAGGGCATCACTGCACAGGAAAGGGACACCCGGTGCTGTTCATGTGTCTAAGGGACCTTATGGTGGCAGCCTAGACTACCCCAACAGAGTCCGCCAGTAGCAGGGCAAGCTTCTAGTCCAGGTACATGTCCAGGAGCAAGGGTTAAATGTTTTAAATACAGCCAGTGGGGCCATGTACTATATAGATGTCCATGGAGGCAAGGTGGGGAACAAAAGGTGGGAATGCCAGTAAGTGGGAATTACAAAATGCCATCAGTAGGCTGTCTCGAGACAACAAGGGTACCAAACTACCACCCTGCAGATTACCTAATAGGGAATGATTTTGATAATGCAGTACCGTGTGTGTATGTAGTTACATGCAGTCAGGCTTGGAGACAAGCATGTGGGTCTGGTAGCCTGGGGGAGACCCAGACAGACAGCACACTTGTAGCCAGGACTGGATCATAGGTGTGTACTTGGCTAATGGCCCTGGAGCTTTTACAAGCCTAGCCCATAGGATTACCCTGGCATTGTGCCACATGACCTTAGTTCCCAGTGCCTCTGTCGAGTAGAAACACTGGAGTGATCCCCTGGGTAAATTTTCTATTTCCCATCCACTCATCAAGATTTCTCTTGAAGAGGGCCAGTGAGGTGCTCTGTTTGACATGTATGGAAAGTCTATTCCATAGCATGGGCAGTCTCTGCATTATGAACCTGACCCTCCAGCATATTCTGTTGATTGTGGTAAGGAGGTTGAAGTCTCTGGAGCATGTGGTGTGAAGAGATTTGGATTTCTTTAGATGTACCATTACTAACAGAGCTGGGTCAGACATGGCTTTGCACGTCAAGCAGAGATTGCCTCTAAATAGGCAAAAGGAGACAGAGAATAGTAGGGGGGGTTTGAGTCTGTCCATGTAGGACAAGTGTTTAAGGCCTAAGATCCTCTTTGTGAGGTACTTTTGTGGCCTCTCCAGTTGTTGCAGGTGTCTAGTGAGGTACATGCCAAATGGGACATTGTACTCAATGATTGGCCTAATGAGGAAAGAGTAAAGATGCAAAACCCTTAGTAATGAGATGTGCCACATAGAAGGACTTTCTGATCACAGAGGCAATGTGGTGGTCAGAAGAGAGGTTGCAGTCAACCTGTGTTCCCATATCTCTTATAACACCTTCTGTGTTCACTGGACTACCATTGATGTGGTAATTCATTTGACTGGGTTTTTCCCAAAGGGGATGACGACACATTGTTTGGCATTGAGCTTAAGTCTGTGGTTCTGACACCAGTCATTGGTCTCAGTGAGGCCTTTCTGTAGGATGTCAAAATCACTTGAAGAGTTAATAATGGCTCCCAACTTGCAATTGTTTGCGAACTTTGTCAGCCAGAGTCTCTTTGTGTTGGCCTGGACTTCAGAGAAGTAGACACCAAACAGGAGAGGACACAGGACCGATCCCTGTGGGACTCCACTCATGACTGGTTGGCAGTCTGACTTGGAGTCAGATACTTTCACACTGTGGGTTCTATCTGTGAGCCAGTTTGCAACTCACCTAGTGATATAGGGGTTGATGTCTAGCTTGGTGAGTTTTTCTATGATTCCTGAGTGGGGAATGGTATCAAAGGCCTTGGCCAGATCAAGGTAGGCTGTATGAACAACCTTGCCTTCATCCACAGCTCTGGTAACTGACTCAAAGAAGTTGACCAGGTTGAGCAGGCATGATCTACACAAAACCAAACTGTGTGGGATCCAGAGTTTGCAGATTCCCTATATCCTTGTTTTTTAGGTCCATGATGATGCATTCCATAGCTTTGCATATCAGACTTGTCAGGCTAATGGGGTGATTGTTCCCAAGATCTGTAGTCGTTCCTCCTTTGTGGAGAAGGATGACTATAGCAGTGAGCCATTCGGTAGGGACAAAGCCTGAGGTGAAGCTGTGATTGAACAGGGTACACAGGCGAGGTGCCAGTTCACTCTGTAGTTCATGTAGACCACAGCCAGGGATATTGTCAGGTCCCATAGAAGCTGTATTCTTGGCCTTGGATAGTGCTGTTTTAACCTGTGCAGCAGTAATACTGGGTGCCTGACAATCTACTGGTATATTGATTGGTCCTTTGGGGGGGATGGTCCAGTGGTTAAGGTGTTTGCCTTACAAAGACAAGGTGCAGGGTTTGAGTCTCACAAAGGGTAATTGGCTAGGCTTACAATGGCTCGCATGGGCAGTTAGCCTAGTACTAACCTATGATAGTACCTATGATAGTTAGCACTAAATCTGTTGACCAGTATATTGTCAATATCTGTTGGCTTGGTATAGGAGATACCATTGTACAGTAGCTCAGAGCAAATCTGGGTATTGCTGTGGAGATTCTTTACATAACTATAGAAGGCCTTGTGGTTGTCTTTAGTATCTGCTGCAATTCTGTTTTCATAGCTAGCTTTAGAGAATTTGATGAGGGATCTCAACTTTTGGTTGATGCTGATAAGGGAGATTTTCCAGTCTTGGGACTTCCACCTTATTCCACATCAGTTTCTTCCTTCTGTTGTAGAGTTTGTGTATGGCAGGGGACCACCAGATTGGCTTTCTTTTTTTGGAGGAGAGCGTCTTGGTTCTATTGGGTATGACGAGATCCATGCTTTTGTGTACATGTTTGTACAGTGCATTGGTGTATGATTCAGTGGTCATGCAACTGTTCTCCATTTGCATGGGTGCTGTGAAGTTAGCTTCCTCTGTTTATATGTTGGTTACCTTTGCAGGGGGGGGGGGGTGGGTAGGAGGGATGTGGATTTCCAAGGTGATTAGTTTGTGGTTGGCTCTAACCAGGGTGGAGTTGACTATTGGTGTAGAGCAGTGGTTGCCCATGTTAGTAATGACCAGGTCAAGGATTGTTGCTACCTCTAGTGGAGGTAAGAACAAGCTGGTCCAGGGCATTGGAATTAAAGAATTTCAGGAAACGTTGGTCAAGTGTATTGGTACATGAGTAGCTTTCCCAGTTAATGGAGGGGTAGTTGTAGTCGCCCAGTATGAGAGTTTTAGGTTGGACCCTAATATTCTCCAGGGTGCTTAGGAATGTGGAGTGTAAGTCTTGAGACATGGTTGGGGACCTGTAACAGGCTACAACCTGAATTGCTGTCTTACTCAGTGTTAGCTGCACCTGAAGTATCTCTGATGCATTATGTTGGGCTTCCAGCCTGGAGGTGTGTGCATCCTTTATAAATATGAAAACACCACTGCCTTTGGAGCTTCGGTCCAAGTTCTGGGGCCGAAAGGTGTGGAATGAGTTATAGCCTGATACTGAAGGGGTGCTTTCTGCTGCCTTGAACCAGGTCTCAGTTACAGCACAAATGTTGTTGATCTCCATTTTAAGGTGTGCTTTGAGCGAGTGCATTTTAAGATTTAGACTTCTAGCGTTGAGCAGCATGACCCTCAGATTGCATTTGTTTGTAGCTGTTATGGTGGTAATTTGGTCTTTGGAACACCACCTAAAAAAGGCACTATAAGGGTGGCAAGAGTCTTGGCCAGTATCCGGAAGCCCAAGGGTGACATATGCAGGCTATCCCTGGCAAAGCATCGAGGTCTGTCAGTCATGTCATCCCAGGCAGACAGATACTGGATCCCCTTAGGATGACACCAGAAACTTAGCCAATTGTTGAAATCAGTCATTTTCTGCTTGTACTGTGGTATCATTCTGGGTGATGGTAGGATGCTGCTTAGGGCTAGGGTCTTACCCACCTGGGCAACATAATCCGAGAGCTCCTGCATGTCTCTTTTCATATAGTCCAGGGACGTATGTCTCAGATCATTCACACGCACATGTACAATGACAGAGTCATATTTGTACCTGTTGTTGAGGGACCTGAGTGTGTGTGTGTGTTATGTGGCAGATCCTGGCACCTGACAGGCAGCTGACTTACTTTCTCCTTATTCAACCTAGTGAGTGGGACATCATTCTGCCTTACTATCAAGTTACCTATACCAAATGTGCTGGGCATGCTGTTTTGCCTTAGGGGCTTTGGTTGAGTGGCACACTGTTTAGGACAGTTATGTGTCTCATGATTAGTGTTGTGTTGTGGTGATCCAGTGCGTTTCTGCCTTGGAGGTCTCTGCTGTTTGGGTAGATTTTTATTGAGAGCCTCTGAGAAGGTGGATGTGTGGTTTGTGTTTTTATGTGAAGGTAGTGCTGGTGTGTTTTCTGGAGGGCTGTGAGTTCCATGTGGTGTGGTGCAAGTGTTGACCTTCTCCTTTTGACCAGCTATTTCGGTCTTGGCTGGAGAGTGCGTGGCTTCCAATTTGGATAATATAATTGCATCTCTCGCAATTCTGAGTGTTGGGAGGCAAGAGGAGAGGGTTGTCGGTGTACATGAGACAATTGTTAAATTGCCTCAGGATGTCCAGGTTCACCAGGTTAATAGGAGAAAGCACAGGGAACTGACCTTTAGATGTGCCTGGAGGGTGAGCATTAGTAATAAACACAGGAGCTGTTTCCTTGTAGAATGTTTAGTGCTTGTAGCACTTTTGTGTGCTACAATAATTGCTACAAGAAGTCTGGTATGGTAAAGTGCTAGACTAATAAGCTAGTAAAAGTGCAGGATAGGAGGGAACTAGCAGACCTAAGGGAAAAATTGAAGAGCAGTCTTTGGCACCCACAGAAGCTTACAGACAGTCCTGGATAAAGCAAATTTGTATCTGGACTATACTAGTTACAGGAAAGGCAGGAAACAAGCACAAACACAGGCTTTTAAACAAGAAGGTTGAAAGAGATGGAAAATATGCCCACTTGGCCAATGGACTACAAATTCTGGGCCAGAAACCACTACCCTTGTGGTAGATAGGCTACCTAGTGCTTACCACTCCCACTGATAAGCTAGAAGGCTTCCCTCCAACACCGAAAGGCTTGGGGGGGGGCTCAGAAGCTTACATACAGTCTTGGATACAGCAAATATGTATCTGGACTAGACTAGTTACAGGAAAGGCAGGAAAAGCACAAATGCGAGCTTTTAGACCAGATAGTTGAAGGAGATGGAAAAAACTGCTCATACGGCTAATAAACTACAATTTCTGGGCCAGAAACCACTCCTCTTGTGGTAGATAGGCTACCTTGTGCTTCCCACTCCCACTGACAAGCTAGAAGGCTTTCCTCCAACACAAAAAAGCTTGGGCACTCAGAAGCTTACAAACAGTTCTGGATACAGCAAATCTGTATCTGGACTAGACTAGTTATAGGAAAGGTAGGAAACAAGTGCAAATGCGGGCCTTTAAACCAGAAAGTTGAAAGAGATGGAAAAAAAACTGCTCAAATGGCCAATAAACTACAATTTATGGACCAGAAACCACTCCTCTTGTGGTAGATAGGCTACCTAGTGCTTGCCACTCCCACGGATAAGCTAGAAGGCTTCCCACAGCACAGAAAGACTTGGGGGCGCTCAGAAGCTTACAAACAGCCCTGGATATAGCAAAACTGTATCTGGACTAGACTAGCTACAGAAAAGGTGGGAAACAAGTGCAAATACAGGCTTTTAGACCAGAAAGTTGAAAGAGATGGAAAAACTGCCCAAACAGCTAATAAACTACAATTTCTGGCCAGAAACCACTCTTGTGGTAGATAGGCTACCTAGTGCTTACCACTTCCACTGATAAGCTAGAAGGCTTCCCTCCAACACAGAAAGGCTCTGGGGCTCAGAAGCTTATAAACAGTCCTGGATACAGCAAATCTGTATTTGGACTAGACTAGTTACTTACAGGAAAGGCAGGAAACCAGCTTTGAATTTCTTTTTACAGAAAGGTAGCACTAAAAATAATTCAAGTGCAGTGCAAGCTAGCACACTTGAGTGTATAGCAATATTAAAGCAAGTACATTTTAAATAAATGCAGTTTATTCAAACTGTATTCTGAACTGAATTCAATTATTGTTTTATTTACCATGTTAACATGATGAAACCTTATCATGATAGGGAGGCCCGTGTGCTGAGTATTTGCAGTGGATTGGAGGAGGAGTCTGAGGGGGATCTGGTGACTGATCTCCTCAGTGAGGCTTGGACTGACACCTCAGTGGAAGGGGTAGCAATCTCCCAGCAGCTGTCCCCTACCCAGGTTCGAGAAATACGAACAGTGTTACAGAAGTTTACTGACATGTTCACTGGGAAACCAGGGTGCACCCACCTGGTGCAGCACCAAGTGGATACAGGACACCAGAGTTCTATTAAACAGGTCCCTTATAGGGTGCCTGAGAGAATCAAACAGACTCTGTGGGAGGAGGTACAGGAAATGTTGGAACTAGGGGTAATTCAGGATTCCAGCAGTCCCTGGGCCTCTCCAGTGGTGCTGGTACCAAAGAAGGATGGCAGCACCAGGTTGTGTGTGGACTACAGGAAATTAAGTAGTCACACAGAGTCAGATGCTTACCCCATGCATAGGACAGATGAAGTTATACAGCAGCTGGGTGGGGATAAGTATCTTAACACTATTGATCTTACAAAGGGTTACTGGTAGGTGCCCTTGACTCCCAGTGCTAGAGAGAGGTCAGCCTTTGTGACTCCTTTTGGCTTGTATGAGTTCACAAAGATGCCCTTTGAGATGAAAAATGCCCCAGTGACTTTCCAGAGTCTGGTAGATCGTATCCTAGCAGGGGCAGGAGATTTTGCCCTTGCTTACCTAGATGATATTGCTATCTACACCCATTCCTGGCAAGAGCATCTTCGACATGTCATGGAGGTGCTGGGTAGACTGCAGAGGGCAAGGTTTACCGTTAAGCCCAGCAAATGTCAGGTGGGTATGGCAGAGGTCTCCTGCATGGGACCTAGAGTGGGGAGTGGTAAGATCAGGCCAGAACATGGCAATGTGGAAGCCATCCAGGCATGGCCTGCACCTGTTGCCAAAAAGCAGGTGAGGGCATTCTTAGGGACAGCAGGGTACTACAGAACGTTTGCTCGAATTATAATACCATAGCTGCTCCGCTCACAGAAGTGACATGGAAAATCAAGCCAGATAAGGTAGTGTGGACCCCAGCATGTGAGCAGGCATTCCAGAAGCTTAAAGGAGCTTTGGGAGGACCCCCTGTGTTAGCCATTCCAGATTACAGCAAAGAATTTGTTGTGCAGGTGGATGCTTCAAACCATGGGGGGGGGGACTGTTCTTAGCCAGATTTCCTCAGTGGTATATCTCAGTCTTAGGCTCAAACCCAGGGAGGAATGCTATGCAGCTGTAGAAAAGGAATGTCTAGCCAGAGTGTGGGCACTGCAGAAACTTCAGCCTTATCCGTATGGAAGGAAATTCACTGTAGTTACAGACTACAGTATCTTAACATGGCTACATCAAGCCAGCCAGCAAAATGCCAAGTTACTAAGGTGGACCCTAGGGTTGCAAGCATATGATATGACAGTGCAGCACCAAAGTGGGTTTAGCAATGCCAATGCAGATGGGCTCTCAAGGCAGGGAATGGGGTAAGGTATTCCCAGATAAGCTCTACCCTCTCAAGCAACCTTTCTCAAGGATCACTTGAAAAGCTAGCATGAGGTTTTTTTTGGGGGGTTGTGAGGCTGCCAGCCCAGCTAGCTGGAATTTTCTAAATAATTCTATGTCATTTGTGAATATTAATATGATCCATATGGTTGTCTTACAAATCTAAAAGAACTATATTTTATGTGGATATTAAACTGCTAGTGCAGATAAGTGTGTATTGAACTGTATGTTATGTACTGAGCTTCAATAATGTAACCACAGTGTACCCTACTGGAAAGGAACAGAAATGTATATAAACTATATGCCTATGCAAATGTGCATTTTGATGGAAGCTGGAACATACAGAGTTAACTTGCAAACCCTCAAAAATTAAGTTGAAATTGTTTATAATTGTGTCATCTCATCAGCTCAGCAAGAAGACAGGGTGTCTAGAGCTAGAAGTTTTTCTGTTGTCTTGAAACAGAAGTAATTACTAGGTTTAAAATGTTAAAGTGCTATCAGTTCTAGGCAAATGTCTGAGAAATATATATTTTTGACACAAAGGTGCTAAATTCTAAGTTTCTATTAGCCTGGGAACTGCAGGCAGGTAACAAAGAGTGATGTCATTCTAAACTGACCCAGCAGTAAAATGTGATATTAATTTAAGACCTCTCTCAGAGAGAAAGTCTGTGCATTTTGTATCTTGTCTTAGATCTGAAAACATCCATTCAGCACTTCTCATCTGCATTTGCCTTGCTCTGTAAGTAAGATTTAGGTATAGTAGTTCTTTTAGAGATAGTTAGGAAAATAGTAAAGATTAGTTAGATGTTTTCTATATTTATTTGAGACTGTCCTGCAGTGTTGTTTTAAAATATTTCCTGTGATTCTGAACTCTGTAGTCACTGTGCTCAGTTATTGAATATTGTCTTCTTTTATTTATTATAAAATATATTTAAACCTTTTAATTATTGCTGGTTTGATTAGAGATATTTAAGCTCTTAGAGTACTTGCATGTGTATTTGGTGACACTGTACAGGCAACTCCTAAGTAGCCTTGAAAGTATTGGTCACACTTACCATTTGGATAATAGTAATATTACACAGTAGGATTGGTCACCCTTTGGGAGGAGCCTTGTAGTAGCTGATAAGTAAAGGGGGTTGGTGGCAGTGATAACTACCTTATAATCTGGACAGAAGAGAGCATAGTTAGTAAACCTGTGCCAGCCTTCCCCAGGAGTGTCTGTGTGTTTGTATATAAATCAAATCTCAGAGTGTGTTTGTGTGTGCGTGTGTGCGTGTGCATGCTTGTGTGTGCATGCATGCATGTGCTTGCATGTGTGTGTGTGTGTGCATGTGTGTGTGTGTGTGTGTGTGTGTGTGTGTGTGTGTGTGTGTGTGTGTGTGTCAGCTACTTGGACAGGAACACGAAGCACTGGTTGGACAGAGAGGGTGCTGCAGGTTTTGGCTTGACTACTCAACTGAGATCTTAACCCTATAGCTGTGCCATTGGGAAGTCTTATTGGGGATCTGGAGAAAGAGGCAGAAACCAGTCCCAGACGGACTGTGATCTCTGTGTGCTCTTAAGGGAAGTTGTACTTTACTGTGTGTGTACTTGTCATCCTCCCATGTGCACATTTCTCACTATTGCTGGTGGTGAGGATTGAGGCTCCTTGATTAGTGGGCTAGTGCAGGAGCGTCACACCTACAAGCTTTTCAGCTTACACTCTTGGGGGAGTTCATTACTGCAACCTGTCAGCAAATATTGCAAAGTCATACTTCAGTCTTGGAGGGCAGGCTCAGCCATTGTGCTGCCAACTTGTTTTCTGCTACTCACAAATTTCTGAGCTCTGACCTGACATGTTGAAAGTTCCTAAATTTGATGCCTGGGTTGCATAAATCTTTAAAGTCTGTCTGCAACTGACATATTAGAAGTCAAGACCTGTTTATATTGTTTGAGAGTAGATTGCAGTGTGAAGCAAAGCTGCAGCTAACAATGCTTCACTCCACTCACCCTTCAGGCGATTAAAATTATGAGAAGCACGGGGCCTGTATTATGTTTGCTTAGCTTGTTTAAAAAGGTGACTGATTATGTTTTTCTGAGACAACTGATTAAATTGTTCTGAACCAGTCTACCTTGAATTGTTCAAAGTGGAGAACATCTCTGTGTTAATAACAGAACATATAATTACAGGTACATGGGTTTCACAATGGTTGTGTGCCATCAAAGTGGGAATATATTGGAAGGTGGGGTACAAGGGACTTGCTGCTCTGGAAAAAAACACTTTCACCTTTTAATTTAGGTGGAATTCATGTTTATAGTTCTGTTTTCGGTTTTGACTGTACATTCAGTTTATGATGTGGTAAACTTCAGTTAAACATTTAGGGCCATATCACTCAGCGAAACTGAGGAGATGTTTGCTGTTTTTTGGCCTGAGACTGTACTGACATTCATCTAGAATTATTTGGAATTAGTGAGGAAAGATAGCTTTTTATTTGGAAACTAAGGTGTATTTACTTATTTCATGAAAGTCTTAAGATTTTCTTTGCTCAGAGTATGTGTGGCAGTGAAGAAGGTGCACTCTGCATTTAAATGTTGACTAGGCTTGTTCTTTCTGTTTATTTGCATTTTTGGTACACCACTGTTGTTGAGGTTGTCTAGCTGTGACCACTGGATCTGGGGGGAATACTCTTGAGTATGTATAATTTTACCCAGTGGACATTGTTAACATACAGGAGAGATAAATTTAGTAAAATGTCACTCCCTTTCCCCCAGTTCTTCCTCTCAGTCCATTCAGCTTGTACCACCTTCTATAATTACTCTACAAGTCTTAAACGCCCTGTACAAAATCAAAAACACCAGCTCCTGCTATCCCGACAGCATACTCCTTGTTAGCTTTAAACATTGCATCTGAAGTAGGGACTTCATTTGTCAGCAACCTGTGGGGTCTTGGATCCGATATCGGATCCGAGCCGGCAACTTGTTTCATAGTTAATGGATCCGAGCTCCTAGCTCCTCCCCTCACCCATAATCCCCTGCCAACCCTCCATGACCTCAGATCTAGTTTGCCGCGCTTGTAGATGGCTGGATTCCTTGAGCTCTAGCGAAAAATCGTCAGTTAAGTCTGTTTTTCTGAGTCAAATTTTCTCTACTTTAATTTTAAAAAAGTGTGTAAGAGTTAGGTTCCCTGTAATATTAATTTTTTTACATAGTTTTTCCCTCCCTTCGCTGGTCGTTAGTGAGTGTGTGTGTGTGTTTGTGTTTTTGGGGCCTGTGTGTTTGTGTAGCACTCCTTTCTTCTTTAAAGTATGGCTGAGGCTCCAAAAGCCATTTTTTCTAAATGTACCGAGTGTGGCCATAAGCTCAACTCGGCTGATGGCCACACTTGGTGCGTTCGGTGCCTTGGGGTTGAACACCTCACCTCAGGCTGTATCATTTGTGCAGCGTTCAACCCCAGGGCACTGAAAGAGTGGAGGTCGAAGCTGGTCCTGGCGGGACTTTTGCCCCCGGACTCGGCTCCGGCCTCCGCTGCTCCCGTGGCACTACCACAGGCTGTGGTTATTGCCACTCCTGCCCCCTTCCTTTGGCCGGGACTCAAACTCCCGCTAAAGCGCCGGAGGACAGGGAGGCTAGGAGGGAGAAACGGAGGGAGAAGCACCTGCGGCGGGCCGAGGCCTCCCGCCGGCCCGCCAGCTAAGTGGGCTTCGCCCACCACTGCTTGCACGGCTCCTCCTCCTCGACTCCGATCTCCTTGCTTCTCCCCAGGGCCCGAGGAGGAGGCCCGATCTCCATCGAGGTCATCGAGGCGGCATTCCAGGCCTGCCTCGGTGGCCTCTTCGAGATCAACATTCAGCATGTCTGATGCAGACTTGGACCGGATGATGCGAAGATTCATCCAGGCCCAGCTGCAGATGGGAGTGCTCTTGCCTTCCCCCCTTTGGAGGGGAGCTCGACACCCTTTTTCGCTCCAATTGCTCCTTCTCCAACCCGCTACCCGGGTTCGGAGCGTTCAGAGCCCAGCAGCGTCGGAGCCGGGGGTGGGTCGGCGCCGACAGTAATTGGTACTTCGGATCCGACCACTCGGAGCCGTGGCCCGAGCTTCGGATCCGAGGGATTCAGTATGCCTTCGGCTCCGTCCAGGTCGGAGCGCACTAGTTCTTCGGATCCGATGGTCTCGGTGCCGGTTCCGATCCCTTCATCGGATCCGAGTGGGAGCCGGCTCTTGGAGCCCAGGGAGAGCGGTTCCCCCTCGGCCTTTGATGTAGTGGAGAGGGCTCTGTCGAGAGCATCCAGACCCCCGGCCCTTGTCTCGGCTCCACCCTGCACTCCCTCTCTGCTGGGCCAGGCTTCCATCACCCGGCCTCAGGGACAGCCTGCTTCAATGTCCCAGGTTGTTCCGTTGGAACAGGATGTTGCTGGCGAGACCTCCTCGGACAACCCCCCCGAGGAAGTGCCCCGCAAGCACAAGTGCAAGAGAAGGCACGTGGACTCCCCTGAGTCCTTAACTGAGGACACGGACTTGGATGAAGGGGAAGGCTCCCCAAGATCACCCCTTGAGGATGTCTCCTTTAGAGACATCATGGAGATGCTGAGGATCAGAGGTGGGTGGTCTGCCCCCAAGTCTTCCTCCGACGAGTCCGTGTTTCTCGAGGCATTCGAAGCAGGCCCGTCTACCTCTTGGGTGTCCCCTCCGGCCGACCCCTTGGTGGACCTTATTACCACCAGGGCGTGGAAGGATCCGGACACCATGGAGCCAATACCCAAACGCCCGGACAGGATACTAAGCCCCCCCGCAAACCGGTCACACTGGAGCAAGGCTCCCCCCGTAGATGCCATATTGACGGCGGCAGCCACGAAGAGGGAACTAGCTCAGGAGAGCCCCTTAGTCCATCCACCGAGCAAGGAGTCCCGCTCGATGGACCACTTAGGGAAGCGAGTTTTTAGTTCAGCGACCTTTTCGGTAAGGTCTCGGAACTATATGGCACATGTCATCAGGATGCAGCAGGATCTTATCAAAGAATACGCTGCCTCCCCCCCTGAGTCCATGTCGGCGGAGGACAAACAGTTGTACTCCACCCGAATGGCCACTCTGAGATCCATTTAAAATACCTCTATGCGGCTATTGTCCCACGCCTTCGAGGGAGCCGCTAGAGCTAGCGGAGCGGGCCTAGTCATGAGACGTCAGGCCTGGCTCCGTCATTGTGACTTTGCGGAGCCCTTTAAAGCATCCTTTGCGAACGCCCCTTTTGATGGTTCTGCCCTGTTTGGCAAAACGGTTCGCGAGACACTTGTCCAGAGCGAGAAGGACGGGAAGACGTTGTCTGCCGTCGGAGTCCGCTTCTCTGCTCCCCAGGGGTCCTTTTCGAAGAACCAAAAGGGTCAGAAGAAGATGTGGTTCCAGAAATCGCAACATTCCCAACCCGCTCTGGACAACCAGTCCTTCCGTGGCAGAGGAGGACAGGGAGGACGCCGCCCCAGTGGCAGAGGGGCTCTGAGAAACTTTGGGTCCAGAGAACCTTTCTCTGACCGGCTCACGCAGCAGCCCTGAAGGGTTGCCTGACTGCTCCACTCTGGAGGCAGTCGGGGGCACTTCTCGGAGCACCTAGCAGCATAGGAGTCCAACACGGCAGACCGCTGGGTGCTTCGAATTATATCCAGAGGATACAAAATCCCATTACTTCATGTCCCCAAATTCAAGAACCTCCCCGATGTACCACCCGGTCAGAGGGAGACTGCAGCCGCAGAAATTCAGCAGCTGCTAAGAAAAAGAGCCATCCAGCCCGTCCCCCAAGACCAGCTCGGATTAGGGTTCTACTCCAGGTTCTTTTTGGTGCCAAAAAAGACGGGGGCTTGAGACCGATTCTAGACCTGTCCCATTTGAACCTGTCGGTAACCAAGGAAAAATTCCGAATGGTCACTCTTCAATCTATTCTCCCCCTTCTAAGGGAGAATGATTGGATGTGCTCTATAGACCTCAAGGATGCATACTACCACATTCTAATGGACAGACGATCCAGGAGGTTCCTCCGCTTCCGGCTGGGAGTCAGTCACTACCAGTTCAGGGTCCTTCCCTTTGGCCTCACCACAGCCCCCAGGGTGTTCACCAAGGTATTAGCAGTGATTGCGGCCCACCTGAGACTCCAGGGAATACAGGTCTTTCTGTACCTGGACGACTGGCTCCTGACCGCCCCAACAAGGCATCTGCTTTGCTCAGCCAGAGATTTCTTTCTCCGCCTAGCCCCACAGTTAGGCATCACCATCAATGCTGACAAATCCTTTCTGGCCCCGACACAAGTCATAGAATTCATAGGAGCCAGAATAGACACCAGAGATCTACGAGCCTTCCTGACATCGGAACGACTACGGAATTTGCAACTTCATGTGCGGGCCATCCTCCAGTCAGAGACCCCACCGGCGGAATTGGTCCTGAGGGCGCTGGGCTCCATGGCGGCAGCGATAACGCTCCTTCCATGTGCCCGTCTGAACATGCGGGTACTGCAGTGGACCCTTCTAGTACAATGGTCCTTTCTGTCTTTTCCTCTCCATCACCCCATTGCTATCAGCAAGGCTTGCAGGAGGGCTCTATTATGGTGGCTCCATGCTCCGGACCTCCATACAGGCCGACCCTTCTGCACCTCTCCCCCTCTTGCCACGGTGACCACGGACGCCTCCCGCCTCAGGTGGGGGGGCATTATTCAGGCAGGACCGTCCAAGGCACATGGAAAGATACAGAGACCTCCCTGCATATCAATGTTCTGGAGATGAGAACGGTGCTGTGCGCGTTGCAAGCACTTCAGAATCTCCTCCCCGTAGGAACGATTGCAATTCAGTCGGACAACATGTCGGTTGTCTGGTACATCAACAAACAGGGGGGAACCAGGTCTTACCCTCTATGCTGTGAAGCCATGAGAGTGTGGGAATGGGCGATCTCCACCAACCGCTTTCTGATTGCAACGCACATTCCGGGGCGGGCCAACATCCTAGCGGACAAACTCAGCCGCACCCTTCTTACCCCGTACGAGTGGTCTCTCAACCCACTAGTAGCGAAGCAGATATTCGCAATATGGGGGCAACCCTGCTGCTATCTTTTTGCCTCTCCCATCATACACCAAATGCGGCAATTTCTTCGCTCTGATTCCCCCTCCAGGGGAACCCCAAGAGACGCTCTGGTGCATGCTTGGCCACCCGGTCTACTTTATGCCTATCCTCCTCTACCCCTGATGCTGCAGCTCTTACAGAAAGCCTCGCGGTTGGGGAGCAGGATGATCCTCATTGCCCCATTCTGGCCTCGGCAAATTTGGTTCCCTTACCTGTGGTCTCACCTAGTGAATCCCCCCTTGGATTCTGGATCCCAGTCTGGATCTAATCTCCCATCCGTCGGACTTACCGACCCCAAATCTGGACAGTCTGAAGCTGACGGCTTGGTTGCTCCAGTTCCACTCCTAGTTAGGACTCCCGGTATCTCTTCACCAGTCAAAGCCATCCTTGTGGCAGCGCATAAGCCCTCCACCAGGAAAGTGTATCGCGGTAAATGGAAACATTTCTCCGTCTGGGCGGAGCATCATAATCTAGATCCCTTTACGGCTCCTCTTCCATCCATATTAGACTTCCTAACCAAACTTTTTCAGGAAGGCGCTAGTTGCTCAACTGTCAAAGTGCAATTGGCTGCCATCTCCCATTACCATGTGGGACATGACACAGGGCCCTTGATGTCGGCCAAATTGTGTAAAACCTTTCTCAAGGGCACCTTTTTGCTTAGACCCCCCTATAACAGAAGCCGTACCACCTTGGGATCTTTCACTAGTTCTTCAAGCCCTGACTGCTCCACCTTTTGAACCTGCTTGCTTCAGTAGATCTCAAATACTTGTCCTGGAAAACAGCATTCCTTGTAGCCATTACTTCTGCGAAAAGAGTTTCGGAGCTTCAAGCTCTTTCTGTGAAGCCTCCTTATTTGATCTTTCATCCGGACAGAGTGTACCTCAGGATCAATCCCTCCTTCCTTCTCAAAATAGCATCAGAAACCAATATAAATCAATCCATAAATTTACCGGTCTTCTTTCCTAAATATCAGAATAAAGGAGAGTACAAGCTGCACTCATTAGATGTTCATAGGCAGCTACGTTTTTATACTCATAGAACAGCTGGTCACAGACAATCCGACCAGCTGTTCATTTCCTTTGCCAAATTTAATTTGGGGAAAGCAATATCAAAGATTTCTCTATCACGCTGGATTTCACAATGTATCCTGCTAGCGTACCAAGCTTCTGGGAGACCCGCACCTGAAGGAGTTCGTGCACATTCCACTCATTCCATCTCTACTTCTGCGGCCTTCAAATGTAGAGTTCCATTGGATGATATTTGTTCGGCAGCCACTTGGGCCTCATCTCATACCTTTATTAACCACTACAAACTGGACATGATTTCTAGAGGGAGAGCATCCTTTGGCTCTGCGGTGCTCCGCAATATCCTTCCATGATGGCCACCCAAGATTCAGGTAGCTGGGGATTCTGTCCCACAGGTTGCTGACAAATGAAGTCCCTACTTCAGATTAAGAAGTTATGTACTCACCATAACGTTCCATCTGAGTAGGTAGCTTCATTTGTCTGCAACCACCCCCCCGTCCTTCCCCCTGGCCTTCAGTGGATCTATGTAAGTTGGAATACCCTTTTTGGGTACATACTGAGGGGCAAACTTGATCTGAGGTCATGGAGGGTTGGCAGGAGATTATGGGTGAGGGGAGGAGCTAGGAGCTCGGATCCATTAGCTATGAAACAGGTTGCCAGCTCGGATCCGATATCGGATCCAAGACCCCACAGGTTGCAGACAAATGAAGCTACCTACTCAGATGGAATGTTATGGTGAGTACATAACTTCTTATTCAGTGAGTTCTTCTTAAATCTGTTCAATCTGTGCCTCTCCACGGAGTAAGTGCCTGCGGCCTAGAGAAGACAAGTATTGTGTTGCCCTTCCACAAGATCAGCCTTACCTTTGATCTAAGGAACTGTAGACCAGTTAACCTTACTAACTTCTTTAAAATAAAATTCAATAACAGTCTAAATAGTGAATGTATTTTCTGTGAGAGCTGAGGAAGTTCAGCCTCCTACAGGAGCTGTTGATTCAGTTCTACACAGTAGTCACTTGAGTCTCTTCTCAGCTTATCCATAACAGTGTGGTTTGGATCTGTGTCTAAACATGACAAAAATAGGTTACATCGAATAGTCAGGTCTGCCAAAAATATCATTGGTGCTAGTTTGCCCTCTTTACAGGACATATGAAATGGGCAGGGAAAATCACCACCAACCCTTCACATCCCGGCCATCATCTTTTGAACTGTTACCATTGGCCAGGCGTTATAGATTAATACGCACCAAAACAAACAGATATGAGAACATTTTTACCCCCCCACAGGCCATCTTGTTCATAAATGGTTAATTCAGCTTATTAGGCTGGGTATTCTTTTTCCCAAGCCTCCGAGGGTTCTGCAATATTGTTTACTTATTGTTAATACTTGTTCATTCCAGAGCTTATTTCAGTATTTCTTTCACCGAGTTGCACTTTGCACTTGTTTTTAATAGTTGCATGCATGTTGTTTATGTAATTCATTCTTGGAGAGTCATCGAAACCATAGTCAAATTCCTTGTATGTGCGATAATTAGACAATAAATGTGACTTTGATTCTGCTTTTGATTCTGAAATAATGGAAAGTACCATTATGGAACTCATAAACAGTGATGTTGGCAGCTAACATGTCCTCAGTCCTGACCCATTTGGCTTTGTGAAAGCTAGGTATTGCCTACTAAGTATGGTAGATTTCTTTGATAAAGTCACTGAAACACTGGATGATGACAAATCCGTGTCCACTGCTACCTGGATTTAGCTAGTGTCTTTGACACTGTTCTGCACACCACCACTAATGGGAAACTGATCACATTAAATGTTAACACATGTAATTTATTGGATAGCAAACAGGCTCACAGACAGAACCCATGCAGATTATTGCTAATCTGTTAACAGCTGTTTGTTTGACTTCTGATAGCTCAAAATCATTCCTCTGGAACACTTTCAGCAATCCGTGAAAACAATTTTTTTTACAGGACAGGCCCTTATTATATATACCTACTTGGAGGTCACACAATAATGTAGAAAAGGGAAAACTACTGTCGCTGAAAGGTATTTTGTCAGACTTTCTCTGATTTATTGGCAGTCAAAGAAACAGCTGACAATAGATTAACTGCATCTCACCCACACAATCAGAGTTGGTGGCATCCCCCTCCTTAAAAAGGCAGGTCACCAGTGGCATCTCAAAGGGTTCTGTTTTCTGGTCACTCCCTTTCAGCTTATATTTCACTGTTATCCAAATCCAACATCTAGAGCTTCTGGCTGTGTAAGTTTACTGATGATTAGAAACTCAAGAGCTTTCATCATCTTGCCAGATGACATCCATATCCTCGAAAAGGGTTAAACCTGTACAAATTCCAGGACAAAGGTCTTAAGCTCAGTGCAAAGAAATACAGTATTGCTCATAAGTGATATCCACCCTCAAAACTGATACTGTCATTAGAGGTTTAAGCTCATGAACTCAATCATACATCAGCTGTTGCTAGGAAATTCTTCTACCAAGCCTAATTAAATAATAAATAAAGATTCACCCTTCAGAACTAAGGAGATTATTGTCCCCTTCTAAGCCTTCCTTATCAGCCCCATAATACAATATAATGTCCCCTTTAGCATGGATCTGTCCAGGCATGTTGCTAAACCAGAAAAAACACAGCATTTCCTCACCAAAAAAGTATCTAGTATGAGTTCTTTAAGTTACATTGGGCATCTAAAAGCCCTTCCAGTCTACTCTAATCTCTTGCAGACTTCTAAATGGCAACCTCTGCCCAGCTTGCAAGGCTGCAAATGACCCAGTCCTACTCATTGTTTTGCATATATGTAAAACAGGTAGCACTACAAATATCCACTCTAGGTGTCTAAATCTACATCATAATATTAACTGTACTGGTTTCTGGCATAGATACCTCTCCCAAAGGGTCCCCTCCCTATCGAATTGGCTACTTCTCAAGCTCATACAAAGTGTCTCCTTAAATCTCTTAAATTACATAAAGTAAATATAACGACTTGTGCACTTTCCCCTTTTTGCAAGTTTTCATTTGCAGTACTATTAGTATGGTATTAGACTAACAGTTTTCTATAAAACAACCACTTTGAGCAAACTGAGTAGTAAAATAAAATATATTCTAAAGGGCCCATCCAAAGGACTTGTTGTCCCGGGCACATAAAGGTTTTGATGGTATAACATCTTAGCCTGGAATATTTTATTTTATCTTTAATATTGTGTAGCACTTTGCTAGTTTCTTAACAGCCTGAGTTAATTCAAATTCTCCAGAGTGAAGGAGCTATACTCCAGTCATGGTGTTACAGACACTCAGAATACAGTATTAACCCAGAGGCAGATACATGCATAGCAGTCTAATTTTCTGCTGGACACCGTATGTACTTTTCCTTCTTTAAAATGAAAAAAAAAAAGACAGGTCTGCCAGACTTTATCATTAAGTTTACACAAATGACTATTTAAGCCACAATGAACTGTAGTAACCTTTCTGTAACAGGAAGGCAAAGCCATGTGAGGTTACTTGAGATCAGTCACCAACTGATTTACGGATGTCTTCAAGATTAGTAAAAAGCAGAACAAAAGAACACAGGAGGGCAAGCTGACTGCTTGGCAGACTTTGTGCTGTGCTGAGAGGTGAATTGACATTAACCCTGGCAGGACTGGGATACATGGTTACATACCAAATGTCCGATCTGAGGGCAAGACTGGGATACATGGTTACATACCAAATGTCCGTTTATGCCAGTGCATGTTTTGAGTATCGCATTTCAGCTTTCCCCTCTTCCTCATTTCATCATTTGTGCTTTTGTTTGAGGTAAAAATAATTGAAAGCATGTGACAGAGGAGTTGCTGATGTGGCTGACTAATTCCTGCACGGAATAACTTGCATGATTTAGATAATGAATGCTTTTAGCAGTCTTTGAGCCAGCCACCCCCATGTTACTTACACAGCTCAGACTTGACCTAGAGTAACACTTTGTCTCTTCAGTCCCCCTACGGCAATTTTCTGGCAGCAGCTTTTTTTTTATGCCAGGGCTTGGCTTACTTGTCTTTGGGCAGTTGTTGCACAATGCCAGATGTTTTTACTGAAATGATTCTCAGAGATAAATTGGTGCACAACCCAAATTATTAGTTTGCCAGTGTAATACTCTTAAAACAGCTTGGCAAGTATTTACATAGTCAGTACATGGTTTTGTCAGCTTTCAAATAGCCTTATTATGTTTCATCTTGGACAGATTTGGAAACCTACTGGAGTTGTAAAATTGCTAAAACACACACACACACACACACGCACACACACACACACACACACACACACACACACACACACACACACACACACACACACAAAGAAATCCTCAGCTGAGACAGAAATGGATCTGACGGCAGACAAATGTACAAATTGTGAATGTGGCTGGGCAGTTTTTTTTTCTGTTGCTGACTTCTATATTCATTTGAAAAATCTTTCTGGTGGTGGAAATCTGAGGGATGCTTTTATGTGAACAGCTTAGAGGGGAAACAATTTTATGAGATCATTCCCAGCAGGGGCAGGGCATAGAAACAAGTGAGGGTGAAAAATACTTCTTTAAGCTTAAATAGTGAAGTTGAATTGTCAGGGTGTACATTGTATTGAAATAGAAACTAGTAAAGCCTATTTTACAAAAAAAAGTTATGAAACATTCATAAATGAGACTCACTTTCAGTATGGCATGCGCCATGTCATATTTGGCTGTGTAAGATCCATATATTTTGACATTTACATGTTTACACCCATGACTAAGTGAAGTGAAATCATTACAAAATACTCTAGAAATGGTTGAAAAAGGAAACCATGGCTGATGAAGTGACACCAAGTACAGACTAGGAGAGTAAGCAGCAACCTCATTACTCTCTTGTATAGCATTAGGAATTCCATGGGGTGAGAACTGAGGTTTGAACATACTCCATTCAAAATTAGTGTTGATGGAGTAAAAAGTTACACACATGATCATTAGCGCATGGTACTGCTGGACCATAATATGTTCAGAGATTGTGCTGCTAGATAGCTTTATGTGTCTTTCACTCTAAATGGACTTTGTGAAGAAAGTTTTTATCCCATTTAACTAATTCCCTCCAACAGAGCCCTGTAGGTTTGTACTCTTTAACTCCCAAACTGCTTCCTATGCTTCTTGACTCTGTTAAGTTAATGGCCTCACATTTCAAACAAATGTTCATATCTTTTGATCCAGAGGGGTTACTAAAGAAATATAAATAGCAAACTGTTTGGCACAAAGAAGTCTTTACAGTGGTAGTGTTTATTCTAAGTCTGAAACTGGATTTTTAAGTAGCAGTAAACACAGTACGTATTAATTTTGTAATGTTTTATAAATAACTTATTGTATCTTGGTAACCACTGAAGTTTCACATGGTTGTTGAGATATTTAAAAAATATGAAAATTAGTACAATATAAATGAATATGTGAACAACAGTTAATATCTCGTAAACAGCACAACACAGAAGTCAAATGTCAATGTAGTTGTGTTGCCCATCATGTAAGCTTTAAGATGAAAGTTTTCGATATCTTATGTGGCATGGTTTTGAAGTTATTAATGCAAGTATAACAAGGATATATTAGACCCCTAGAGGCGTCAGTAGGAAGTAACTGCATAACCTTGTGGAGGTATCATGAGGCTGTAGTGAGTTTGGAAAATGATACTAGAATTCTGAGAACTCCAGAGAAGGACCTCGCTTTTAGTTGGTTCTTTAAATGAGTTGCCTCACCATTAGGGTATATTGCATCCAGGGACTTTTTTATTGAAATGGGAATAGCATTTTTTTTTTATTTCTGGATAACTCTAGTGTGTGTGTGTGTGTGTGTGTGTGTGTGTGTGTGTATATATATCTATATAATTTTTTTTTTTTTACTCGTGGGTACTCCTTCTCTATAGACAACCCCCTCACCCCACCCACAGCTGCAGAGTAGGTTACATGGAGAGAGTGAACCTGACTGGTAACACCGCTGGCACTACTGTGCACTAACTGTGTCCCCCCCAACATGTTCCCATCCCTTCCTGAGGAGAGATGAGCAGGGCAAGACTTACACTTCTCTTCCATCCCCATTCTTGCCCTTGAGGGGTAGCTAGGGTGGAGTGAATGGGGAAGCCACCCTGGTCACAAGATGTCAGTGGTGTCATCCTTAGTACCTGCATTCATTTTCTGAGTTTCTGAAGGCCAGTACTGCATTTGCCAAAGTGCTTCAGTGTTCTGTGTGTGGTCTTGTGAAGTATCGGTATTTAGAAATGAATGCTGGTACTGTTTTTTCTGTCAGGGCATTGAAGCTACAGTGTTGTTGTAGCAAGTCACTTGTTAGATTTGTAGCAAGTGGTTTGCTATAGTTTTAAGAAGAAGAAGATCATGACCTTTTGTTCCTCAAGTATGACACCTTTTTTTTGTTTTTGTTTTTCTGAGGGGCGAACAGACTTGGATTGCTCCTTAGTTGAGGAATGCTGGATTTCAGATCGTGGAATGAGCGTTTTTCTCCTCCTTGAGTTAGAGTTGAGCAGAGCCAGAGCAGGTATGGCACCAGGCACTAGTTGTCCAAGGTATGGCTCTGCCAACACCTTTAGGCACCTGACCCACCAGTTGAACATCAGGTTGCCTGGTCATAGTCATGACTTTATCTCTCTATGCCAGTGGAGCTGGCCTGAGTCAGTGCTGATTTTGAAAACTTTCTTTTGGCCTGATGATGTTGGCCATTTACATGCATGCATGCATGCATGACAGTACTTTGCATCAGACTGGTAGATATGCAGATGGCCAGGGTCATCATTGACTGGACCAGTGTCTTTTTCAAAAGCTCAACTTTCCCATCTTGCACAGGTATTTTGCCATGCTTGTTTCACTATTGCACATTGGGTTTTTCCCATGCCTGTGCCCCCAAGTACCTTCAACACATCTGCTAGTCTGTCACAGTTTGCCATGCTTTCTGCCCTATGCATCATAGTTGAAGGTAACTTCGGTCACCTGGAAGACAAGCTGAAAAGAAAAATCTAAGGTTTTATCCTTCACCCTCAGTCTTCTGTATACACTGAGCATGAAGTCTTTGATGTACTTCTGTCTTACTGACTGTGGTAATGAGTACCATTGTAATGCCCCCTCCCTTACAGACTTCTTTGGGAAGTTCTCAGTACACTGAGAAACCCCCTAGATAGGCCGGAGCATCTGTGCCCTTCCTTTAAAGTGTCTCTTAATGCCTTTTTTTTTTTCTTTACTTTTTAGACGTAGATGTGTTTCATTAGTGTATGGTATAAAGCATGCAACAGCACAACATTTTACATACATCATCTTTTCTCCTTTTATTTATTTATACTTTGTTGACCAGATTAGTCCAGCTATGTAAATGAGGTAAATGGCTTCTTGTCAGGGGGAAGACCTGAGGTGGCATTCATACTGATTAGGGAAAATTTGGGTAAACTTCCCCTAGTCTTTTCAATAAATTCTGTGGGATCTTTTACATCCCTTTTAGTTACCACCAGCTCAGATTGGAACGTGGTTTAACATCTGATGGGAAGGATTATTTCATTCAGGAGAGCAACACCCTGCTTATGCTATATTGCAGTATCAGTACTGAAAAAAAAATAATAATCCAACTGTCTGGTGTGGGAAGAGAACCCACAACCTTCTGATCTTCCAGCACGTGTGCTACTGAGACTGCTTTTATTCCTGGGCCCTGCTGGGTGAAACCTAATATTCCTTTGTTCCTGTATTCGCCTGTGTAAATCAAAAAGTCCGTAACATCAGATTTTCCTTTCTTGCAAAACAGAATCATGTTTCGTTAAAGAGAATACATGTAGACAAGTCACTGATGTATAACAGACCAATGGGTCAAGCGCATAGATGCACAAGAGACTGGCTGATATAGTAAAGGTAAAAGTCACAATAGTAGTGCATTATCATGAGAAATTAAAAGATATCTCTGGTAAAAAAGTAGACATGGAAAAAGATCAGAAACCCTTATAGACTGAACACATTCAGAAACGGTCTTTGTATAAGGCACAGAGATTGCAGATGTGGTTAGTTATCTACAGATTGAAAGCAAATATGTTAAGTAAAACATGTTTAAAAGGAGTGCCAGAAAACACAGAGACTCTTTGGATAATTATGCAGTGACAGAATAAGAAAGTAAAGGAGTTCCAGAGGTTGAAAACACTGACTTAGAAATTAATTTACTGAAAGCTATTTCAGTAAAAGGCTGGTCTGGGTGGAAATATGTAGTAGGGAGAGAAATTATTTTTTTTTTCTTTCATGGAAGAAATGATTTGTCCACAGGGCTTAATGCACAAAGGTGGCAAATACAATTTGCTCATCAGTTGTGAAACAACTGTATGAGGGAATACAAGAGTCATATCTGGAAAACTGAAGTACGAAAAGGGGCAAAAACAAGTAGGGCAGAACTGTGCCTTCTGCAGTGAATTCATAGGTTCATACTAGGCTATCTGCCCTGGGGCAATTATAAGCCTAGCCCGATTCTGTATGGCTTACGCCATCCCTTGATTTGAGTATACTGTGCCCTTTTTAAGGTTTAGTTTACTGTGCCTCTGTCTAATAGTGACACGGGAGTAATCCCTGGGACAAACCTACGATCCCCCATCCACCTATCGAGATTCTTCTTGAAGAGATTCAGTGAGATGCTCTGCCTCACATGAACTGGAATTCTATTCCAGAGCGAAGGGAGCCTCTGGGTTATGAACCTGTCCCTCAAGCAAGTTCTATTTATTTCTGTGCTGAGGTTCAAGTCCCTCGAGCGTGTGGCTCTAAGGGATGTAGATTTACTGAGGTGGAGCATGTCCATTAATTCTGGATTTGACATAGCTTTGTATGTCAGGCATAGATCGCCTCGAAGTAGGCGGTATGCAACTGAGTAGAGCTGGAGTTTTTTTAACCAAGCAGCATATGGCATCTGTTTGAGACCCTTGATCCTCTTGGTGAGATACTTTTGTGGTCTTTCTAATTGCTGCAGGTGTCTGGTAAGGTACATCCCAAAAGGGGCATTGTATTCTATGATGGGCCTGATGAGGGATGAATAAAGGGGCACGATTACCTCTCTTGATCTAGATGTGAAACCCTTCGTGATGAGGTGGGCTATGTAGAAGGTCTTTCTAACCACTTTGGCAATGTGATTTTCAAAGGAGAGATTGCTATCAACTTGGGTCCCCAGGTCCCTAATAACTTTCTCTGTACTTAATGGGTTTCCCATTTCCATTAATTCTGGATTTGACATAGCTTTGTATGTCAGGCATAGATCGCCTCGAAGTAGGCGGTATGCAACTGAGTAGAGCTGGAGTTTTTTTAACCGAGCAGCATATGGCATCTGTTTGAGACCCTTGATCCTCTTGGTGAGATACTTTTGTGGTCTTTCTAATTGCTGCAGGTGTCTGGTAAGGTACATCCCAAAAGGGGCATTGTATTCTATGATGGGCCTGATGAGGGATGAATAAAGGGGCACGATTACCTCTCTTGATCTAGATGTGAAACCCTTCGTGATGAGGTGGGCTATGTAGAAGGTCTTTCTAACCACTTTGGCAATGTGATTTTCAAAGGAGAGATTGCTATCAACTTGGGTCCCCAGGTCCCTAATAACTTTCTCTGTACTTAATGGGTTTCCGCCTATGTGGTAATTTGTGGGCACATTGTTTTTGCCAAAGGGTATGACTGTACATTTTTGGCATTTAGCTTTAAACCATGGCGCTTGCACCAGTTATCTGTCTCTGTGAGACCTTTTTGAAGGATGTTTGTGTCAGCTGGAGAGTCGATTATGGCACCCAGTTTGCAGTCATCTGCGAACTTGGTGAGCCATAGTCCTCCCACGTTTGCCTGTACCTCAGAAAAGTATATACCGAACAAGAGTGGTCCCAGGACAGAACCCTGTGGGACGCCACTTGTGACCGGTTTCGAGTCTGACGTGGCTCCAGCAACTCTCACTCTGTGGGTTCTGTCTTTGAGCCAGTTTGCGACCCATCTTGTGACATAGGGGTTTATATTTAAGCTGGATAGCTTATCTATGATACCCGAGTGGGGTATTGTGTCAAATGCCTTTGCAAGGTCCAGATAGGCTGTGTGGACTACCTTCCCTTCATCTATGGCTTTGGTGACTGTTTCGAAGAAGTCAACCAGGTTCAAAAGGCAGGATCTGCCCTTGACAAAGCCGAACTGGGTAGGATCTAGTGTCTGTAGGTCCCCAATGTCTTTGTTTATGAGCTCCATGATGATCCTCACCATAACCTTGCAGACTAAGCTAGTCAGGCTTATGGGGCAATAGTTTCCAGGGTCCGTAGAGGCTCCACCTTTGTGGAGTGGGACCACTGTTGCTGTACGCCATTCTGTGGGCACATATCCTGTAGTGAGGCTGAGATTGTATAGCTGTTTTATTTGAGGGATTAGTTCCTCTTAGAGTTCATGTAGGACGCAACCTGGGACGCCATCTGGTCCCATGGAAGCAGTGTTTTTTGCTTTGGAGAGGGCAGCCTTCACCTGAGCATCAGAGATGTTTGGGAGGCAGCCCTCTGCCGGAATAGATACTTGATCTTTTGGGGGGGAGGGGGTGGAGAAGTTTGCACTGAACCTGTCTGCCAGGATATTGGCGATGTCTGTGGGTTCAGTGTATTTTTTGTCATTTAGAATCAACTCAGAACAAGTCTGGGAGTTGCATCCCAGGTTCCTAACATAACTGAAAAAAGCCTTATGATTGTCTTTGGTGTCCTGTGCAATTTTTCTCTTGAAGCTGGCCTTGGAGGATTTTATGAGGGATCGTATTTTTTTGCTAGTACTGATCAGAGCTGCCTTCCCTATTAGGGATTTTGCTCTATCATGTAGTAGCTTCCTCCTTCTGTTGTACAGTTTATTTATGGCAGGGGTCCACCAGACTGGACGCCTGCCTTTGGATGATTGGGTCTTGATTTTGTTTGGGATAGCATGATCCATGCATTCCTGGAGATGTCCGTAGAATGCGTTTATATAGGATTCTGCAGTTTGGGCCGTAGTTTCCACGGGCCCTGGGCCTTGAAGGATTCCACTTCGGTTTTGAGAAGTGAGAAGTTCGCTTTTGAGAAGTTTTTCACTGTGGTTTTCTGGGCTGGGGGTGGGGTCGGGATGTGGACATCCAGTGAAATTAATTTATGGTCTGATCTTACCAATGAGGGATATACTTCTGGTGTGGAGCATAGAGTCCCCATGTTGGTAATGATCAGGTCTAGTATGTTGTCCCCTCTTGTGGGAGTGGTGACTAGTTGTTCCATAGCATTTGAGTTCATAATTTCCAGGAACCTTTGGGCTAAGGTGCTGGGGCTTGAGTAGTGCTCCCACTCAATGTTTGGGTAGTTGAAGTCGTCCAATATAATGGTGTTCGGAGAGATCTTCATGTTCTCCAATGTTTTCAGGAAAGCCGAGTGGGATTCCTGACTTTGAGAGGGTGGTCTGTAGGATGCTATAAACTGAAAAGCAGTCTTGCCCACTGTTAGTTGCACATGGATGGTCTCTGATACTTCATGCAATGCCACTAACCTGGAGGTGTGGATATCCTTGATAAATATGGAAACTCCCCCTCCTTTTGTGGTTCGGTCCGGGTTTTGGGGCCGAAAAGCATGATATGAGGTATAGCCTGGTAGTGCTGGTGTGCTCTCTGGAGCCTTGAACCAGGTTTCTGTCACTGCACAGATATCGATGTTCTTCATACTGAGGAGAGCTTCGAGTGCATGCATCTTGAGGTTAAGACTTCTGGCGTTAAAGCAGCATTACCCTTAGTTTCTTGTTCCTTTTGCTGTCTATGGGGGTGGGTTTGACTTTTGAGCCTTGCCTAAAAAAAGGCACTATGGGGTTGGCAAGAGCCTTTGCCAATATCCGAAAGCCAAGTGGTGACAGGTGCAAGCCGTCCCTAGCGAAGCAACGTGGCATTCTATAATAACATTCCAAATTAAGAGATGTTAGCATTCCTCGCATACCTAGCGCCAGATTGGACATGGAGTCAAGTGGGCAAGATCTGGTCTATTTTAAAGGACCATGTACAGTGTTTGTGTGGATTGTTATTCGAGGTTCTCTTAGTAATTCAGCTGACAGGCACAGTAAGCATAAGAGCGATTACTATGTTGAAGTCTGTCCTCTGAAGATGGTACCCAATGTTGTCATCGACAGAGGTCCTCAGTGTAAAAGTCAACGTTTCAGAAGATTTATGTTTGAATGGAAATTCAGGTGTATAATGTTTACACAATCCAGAAGCTGATAGACAAGTGGGGAACTAGACAAATACTGAAAAATTTAATGAGAAGGAGCAGTAGGAAAAGCTGTGAGAACTGTCACCTTGGTTTTGAATATAGAAACACTTCATTGCAGGGACTCATTCTGTCGTTAGCACACGTCTTAGGGGACAGTAAGTTGAAAAACAAATCACCTAGTTCTGCTACATTATTGAGGCCTGAAAAAGTCAACACAAAGTAAATGGAATGCTAGAAAGAAATCAACAAGAGACATGGATACTGTAGGAAGTCGAGAAGGCTATGAGATGTGCAAGTTGGAGACAAAAGATGAATACGAGATCTGTGGTAAAGTTTACATCCCGAAGCTGAAGTAGTTGGTTAGGCAGCTAAACGAAGGTCCATTTATGGGGAAAATGGAAAGCTGTATCAAAGACAATGTAGACATCTTTGTAAAACAAGCACATGAAATCAAAATTCCAAGAAGATTAGCAACCAGAAGTGTTACAGCCATTCCTGTTGCAAAAACTAGGCTGTGAGATATGTTATATACAGGAGGTGAGAGATCGACTCCAGAAGTTGTGTTCCCAAATAAAGCTATGGCACAGTAGTAAATGTATGAAAAGCAAAAGCAGAATTAGATATTCAGTGTAAGTAACCTGGTTAAATTTCACAGATATGGTAAGAGCAGTGAATAAATTAGACAAGTATGTAGAGTACCCGAGAGTTAAAAATAATTGTAAGGCCCGAAAGCTTTCATTCCTTTTAAAGATTTTCCAAAAGTTTGATTTGATAGAAGTGGCCCATTGTATAATTAGTATAAAAAGTTAATTTTATGTAATCACTGTAACTTAATGCTTTTTACCTCACCCATATTTGTATAGTTACACCTTTAAAAAGGGGGATGTTAGATGTGAAATATACAACTTTAATGTTGGTAAGCCAGCTAAAGTGATTTGTATGTCACCTGGTATACAGTTCTTTCAGAGAAGTCCCTGAATATATAACTCAGAAATGTTACATCACTTCCACGGTGTCTCTATGCCAGTTATTACATACACTGATATTATAGTGACTTATTACCCTTCTTCCCCTGCCACCCTTCAAATACAAATTTACCTCTTATCTATCTGTTAGACAGACGGTAAGGAAAACATTTGGATGGTTTGTGATGTAGTAACCTTAATGAAAATGTCATTGCAGAGCAAGGTTTAGTAGGACTCAAGAAAGTGGGCAGTGCTACAGTAAGCTTGCCCTTTAACCTTAATGCAGGGAAGGCTATCTTGATTATTGGGGCACATGACTTTTACATATGCAGAGTCCAGTACTTTACACCACACACACCGTGCGTAGAGATGCATATACTGGTTTTGTAGACTCATTTCAGAAGTCCTGATCCAAAGTCTGTAGGTAGTGTTGAGCTGTGCTCTATCCATACAGTCATTAATTATGTAAAATTATTCTAAAGTTGGTTTTCTTCTATTAACACGATTTGTACACATTGTGTAGGATTGATTGCTGTGCTGCATATTACTCATTCTGTACACAGTGGAGTGGAATGTCTTGTGTTAATTTGCATGGATCATAAGTTCTGGTAATGGAGATAAAAGAGCAGTTGTATTTAACACACTGTGTGGTGCTGATTAGTTTGCACAGTTTGAGTACTCAGTGCAGAGTTTTGCTGATCAAAAAAAAAAAAAAAAGCTAGTGAACTACAATAGAAAGTAAAACTGTTAGTGTAATAGAAGAGCAGTGCTCTATTTAGAGTGAGAAAACATGGCAGTTTCGTCCTTATGTTGAATAGCCATATATCCATAGTGTCCTTCTTAACCCAGTATGTTTTTAAATGCATCGGGTGTCTTTCTGACTAGAAGATTTGCAGAAGATGATTTTTATGAATAAGGCATATTTCCTTTTGGGAATTAAAAGAACAGTTCAGTATGCAGGGCCCTTTTGTGTACTGCATTTTACAGGAACTCCGTGTTTCCTTTTCTTTGCCATGGGACTTGATTTTCCTGTACTTTTACTCAAAATCACATGATGATCTTTAAAAGCACATACTGGTTCTTTTTTCTCCTTTTGTTAGTAAGGTTTGGTAGCCAAGGCTTACGTAGCTGTTAGAGTATTTCCTCACCATGAGTTTAACTGTTTAACAATGCTGAGCTAAGCAAATACATTTGTTCATTTAGAGAAAAAACATACTAGTAAAAATCATATCTTGTTTATTTAATAAGCTTATATTTTGTGTCTGTGTGTATGTGTGTGTGTGTGTGTGTGTGTGTGGGTGTGGGTGTGTGTGCGTGCGTATTTCTGTGTTTAAACACACCTGCACATAGGCAAAAATGTACACCATCTAACTGGAAGAAAAGTGTGCTGTATTTGGTAATTTAGTGAGCATTTTCAGCATGCATTTATTGTCACATAGTGGCTGTGCGCTTCAGTATGCATAACTTAGATAATCAAAATGGTAGCAGCAGCAACAACCATGCGGTTCTTTCCAAAGGATAGCTCAGCACAAGTAGAACACAGTAAATACAATCCAAATGGTATCAGCAGCAACAACCATGCGGTTCTTTCCAAAACACGGCTCAGCACAAGTAGAACACAATAGATGAAATCCAGAAATCAGGTTTAATAAGTGCACACAGTAGGTTAGCGCTTTCACAATACAGCTTCTTCAGGCCATTGAAAAGTGCAGTCAATTAAGCAGCCTTTATATACTCAACATCAATTAATTCTGATGTCATAATCACAATTTAAAGAAACAGAACCATCATGCAAAAGTAGTGATTCCTATATACACAATAAAATGAAAAAAGAAGCCAATAACTAATAAACATATACTAATATTCAACATATATATATATATATATATATATATATATATATATATATATATATATAATATTCAACATAATATATATATATATATATATATATATATATATATATATATATATGTAAATACTAGCAAACCACAATGAACCACTGTCAACAACAATAAAAATATAAATGTATCACTACATATAGCCTAATTCATGCATATTACTCATATATTAAAGTAAAATAAATCACCTAACTCGCATTTTGGTTTTAAGGGTCATGAACCCTCTCATTCAACCCTTTACCTGAATCAGCTCTGAAACGCATGATCCATTTAACTTCTTTCTCTTCAGTGATATTTCTAACATTACCTCCTCTTATACTCAATGAGATAACCTCAACAACCATAAATTCAAAGGTATGCTGATACCCTGATAACATCACATGTTTCGCTAACGCATTGGTGGTTAAACCTGTTCTGATATTATAAGGATGCTCCCTAATTCTGTTTTTACTCAGCATGTGGTATACCTTGCTGTGTGTGTGGCCTGTCGATCATTTTATATAGGGAAGACAGACAGATGTTTTAAAAACAGAATTAGGGAGCATCTTTATAATATCAGAACAGGTTTAACCACCAATGCTTAAGCGAAACGTGATGTTATCAGGGTATCAGCATACCTTTGAATTTATGGTTGTTGAGGTTATCTCATCGAGTATAAGAGGAGGTAATGTTAGAAATATCACTGAAGAGAAGGAAGTTAAATGGATCATGCGTTTCAGAGCTGATTCAGGTAAAGGGTTGAATGAGAGGGCTTCGATTAGACCCTTTCTTAAAATCAAAAGTACGCGTTAGGTGATTTACTTTACTTTAATATATGAGTAATATGCATGAATTTTAGGCTATATGTGTAGTGATACATTTTTATATATCTTTTATTGTTGTTGACAGTGGTTCATTGTGGTTTGCTAGTATTTATACACACACACACACACACATATATATATATATATATATATATATATATATATATATATATATATGTGTGTGTGTGTGTTGAATATTAGTATATGTTTATTAGTTATTGGCTTCTTTTCTCATTTTATTGTGTATATAGGAGTCACCACTTTTGCATGATGGTTCTGCTTCTTTAAATTGTGATTATGACATCAGAATTAATTGATGTTGAGTATATAAAGGCTGCTTAATTGATTGCACTTTTCAATGGTCTGAAGAAGCTGTATTGTGAAAGTGCTAACCTACTGTGTGCACTTATTAAACCTGATTTTTGGATTTCATCTATTGTGTTCTACTTGTGCTGAGCTATCCTTTGGAAAGAACCGCATGGTTGTTGCTGCTGATAACATTTTGATTGCTGTTTTACTTGTTTCATTCAGCAGCGTGACATTTACCTTGTGGAGTGTTGGTGTGCTTTTCTTTGTACTGATAACTTAGATAATGCTCGTGTGCTTACTTTGGCAGTTACATTGGGGATGCTTATTTATGTATAGAGAATAATACCCTACATCTTTTTCTTCTCAAGTTCACATTGCAGCCATACTAAACTATGCACATTACAGATATTTGTATTTTGCACGTGAGCCTGATTTTTAGCATTTATTGCAGGAGTACAACTTCCCATGAAACACTAGACTGTTTATTGGCTGTTTATCATGGTTCTCAAAAATGCTTTTACTGGATTGCAGTGAGCTACTTCTGTTTCAGTTTGTTGCAGTAATATGAGAGGATTTCTGCACAGAACCAAACTGAAGGGCATATATATGCTTTTAGTTAAACTTAACTACAGCACAGTACATTGTTTATAGTTAAACTCTGTCCCTGGTACTTTCCATTCACCCACAGGAATCCATTAATCTGGTCGATGGTGTGGGTTCCTACAGCTAGACCTGTTTTCTGACAGTGGAATTGCTGTTTTTCTTTAGTATATACCAGAATTAGGGCACTGGGAAGTAGACATCTGCCTCCTTTCCTAAGGAAGTTGTGCTTGTTCTTTCCCTCTTAATGCAGTTGTTGGTCGTATAGTGGACAAAGGATCACTTATTCTGATCACACCCATGGTGGTGCCACAAGAAACAAGCCCCAGTATATCCATCTGTAGATGTCAAGGACCTGATTCATTTGAGACTTTTCCTTCCCAAAATCTGGTAATGGTATGTCCCTGAGTCTGAGGAATTCGCTCCTTTACAGAGTTTCTCAGTCAGTCTATCCTATATTTTGTTCAGATCTTTGTACTTACTCTGCTTATATCCCTATATAAATACGCTTTACCTTCTGGGCCAAAGTCAGAAAGATAATCCCTAAATTGGTTTCCATTTGAATTATTTATTTAATTTTCGTCTTGGCTTCCACATGGTTAAGACTCACCTACTTATTTTTGTATTCTTTTAGTTGTATTTTGGAAAGCAGAATATTATCAACATAAACTGACAAAGCAGCTACTGCAGGAAGTCTTGGGGAAACCAGCTGTTCCTTAGGCTCCTAATTTTGACTTTTTCACAGGCAACACCCCCATCCCTCTACAAAGGCAGAATTGAGATTAATTTCTTTGAAAATGCTATTCCCAATAGAGATTACTGTTTATTACTATTTGTACAGATGACAGTTATTCTTCAATCCTGTCCCTCACATTCAACTATTCAAAAACCCAGTTTCAGTCTGATCTTCACTCCCTTAATTCTTGGCTAAACAACCGTAAGCTACTGCTAAACCACTCTAAAACAAAAAACACGATATTTGGAACCTCATAAATGCTGAAAACGTCTCCTAAAAATCCCAACATCGCAGATCTCAATGGTTGCCAATAGAAACAACCACATCCTTTAAATACTTATGTGTAAAGCTAGGCCAGACATTTAACTTCCAAAGCCACGTTGAAAACACCAGGAAAAGATTTGTTCTCTTTTATTCTGGTCATGGAAAATGTCTCCCTTTATCTCTGGACCAAGTAGAGGTGCAGTAGGCAAAGGAATCCTTCTTACTCAACTTGAATATGGGAATATGGAATATCCCCATCATAGCCACAGCCTCTGAAAAACTCATCCATCTTACAGTCCATCAAAAACAAAATCTGCCAGTTAATTTCCAATTCTTCCCCTTAAGAACACCACTGAATCACCCTCTCCAAGGCCAAGTGGCTACCGGTCTCCTACAGAGTTGAGCTACTCCTAGGGTCTCTCATTTGCAAACTACTTCAACCAGGTGTCTTTCCACCTCTTGCAGCCAAACTCCAGAATAAAACCACCCCCTATAACCTCCACAACCTCTCCCAATTAAATCCCTCACTTCAGACACCCCAAGCTAAACTGTATCATACTGGCCATTCCTTCTGTATTTTTGCATCCAAACTGCAGAGGTCTCTCACCCTTCACCTTAAAGAAGTATCCTCGTTCCTCACCTTCAGAGCTCAACTCAAAAGATGACTTCATTAGAAATCTGACTGCAAGTGCTTTTCCACTGGACATATAACCTAATACCTTCCTCATCTGCATCACTTCCACTTTGATCCTCTGTTCTCAGCTGCTGCTTCCCTCTCAACATTTGTTACTAAAATTAATTCACATTTGATTTTCTATTCTGGTAATATTATTTACATATTGTATTAATTGTCTATGGGATCATCTACCTTCTGTGATTACTCTGTCTTTGTGAATTTGCTCTGCTTTCTTTTTTGTTAATCTCTTCACCCGGGTTGTGTCTACAAATGGTCTGTAGTGATCAGTGTACTACCCCAGTAAGCAAATTAAAGCGAATAAATACTGTCTGAGGGTGGCATAGTGGCTCAGCGGATAGTGTTGTCACCTCATAGCATAAGGTTCCCCGGTTTGATTCCCTGCATTCGTGTGAGTCTCTTCCAGGCTCTGTGGTTTCCTCCCACATTCCAAAGACATGCAGTAGGTGTATTGAGCACTCTAAATTGGCCATAGGTGTGAGTGTGTGGTACGGAAGAATAGCTGCTGCAGGGCTAGCTACCCGGCAGTGTGAACCTTGGCTGTATATGATTGTCACTGTTGAAGGGACACCCTGACCCCATGTGTAAAAATGAGAAAAAGGGGTGGTGGATGGATGGATCGATGGGTGGATGGACTGCTGACTAAGAGGAGTCTCACCTCCACTGGGGAACAAATGGGCTGGAGATTTCTTGACTTGATGGAGAAATAAACGGGATCTGGATGTAGGAAAGAGAGCCCTGGACCAATTCTGGAGACCACACAAAACTAGAAATAAGGATGAAAAATGGCAGTTGATATTTGAATTGTGTGTCTAGTCTGAAAGTTTTTTACAACTGAGTCTTAAATTAATTGTGAAGTTATTATTTGAAATTTCAGTGTAGATCCCCCAAATCTTTTCACTAACTTCCTTATGATGGCTGAAGTGTCAGCATTTCAGACAGACAGGACCTCAGTTTAATGATTTATGTAAGAACAGCACCTCAAGACTACAGGACTCCATCTAATACTGCACTGTGTTGTAAGTAAATACACGAATAGAAGCACCTGCTAGGGGGCTAGAACCCATAATTTTTGATCTTTCTAGCCTGAAAAGTGAGTGTGCAACCTTCTGAGTTACCAGTACTGTGGAGTTAATGGATTGAGCGGCATGTATGTGCTTTTAGTGTTTCCAGCTGTAGAAGTACGCACACAGTTTTACCACTTGAAGTTGCACAGATTTTCTTAGCAGAGTGGTGCATTTTCAGTTTTAATTGTGAACTTTTTGCATCTATTACTTTGCTCTAAGTAATATCAAGTTTTGTCTTTTGCAGTTGGCAAGCATGAAAAGTTGGAGTGATATGAGGCATGAGGTCCTGTTCCTAATGAACGGCAACATCACAGGGTCACCCAACCAGATCTACCAGGCAGTGTCCCGGATTGTTTGTGGTCATCCTGAAGGAGGGGGTCTTAAGATCAAGTCCCTGAATTGGTATGAGGACAATAATTACAAAGCACTGTTCGGGGGCAATAACACAGAAGATGACCATACAGCAACATATGACAATTCCACAAGTAAGTTGGACACTTCATTCATGGGAGGAGCAGATAATGTGGCTGCTTTTGTATTACATAAAACTGATGTGTTCACCTAATAATTTAGTAATTTTGGAATTATTGACCAATAAGATACAATAACTGCAGGTACAATAACTGCAGTCTGAGCACCAAACACTTTATTGATTGTTTTCTTGCTTAATTAAGGACAGTGTATGTTATTTGTGTTACATTCTGCTTGCTGTTGTAGAGAATGTGTACAAAAGATAATTTCTGATAAGAGCAGGACTTTTTCTAGATTTTCCAGACATCTTCATTTTGCATGCACTGATGTAGACACACACACACACACACACACACACACACACACACACACACACACACACACACACACACACACACACACACACACACAGTGTTTACAGTAGTTTGTTTTGAATCGGCTTTTGCAAAAGTGCACTTTCAATGTAGTGCACTTTCGCTTAAGTGGGTTTCTACGTTTCTTGTTCGAGATTGTGAAATTTTGATCATGTAACGTAGACCTATATATATATGTGTGTGTGTGTCTGTGTGTCTGTGTGTGTGTGTGTGTGTGTATATATATATATATATATATATATATATATATATATATATATATATAGAGAGAGAGAGAGAGAGCGAGACCAAGTCCAAAGTGGCCATTTCCTAAAATATTCCATTTTTTCTGAGATATGGAAATCTTGGAGTTGATATATATAAGTTGGGGGTACTTGCTTCCCACATAAGAGGATGCAGGAGGGCTTGTCTCCCTGTAACAAAAAAAAAAAAAAAAATAAAATAAAATAAAGGAAAAAAGATGTTCGAGATTCGCTCTTCTCCTGATTTTTCAGTCTGGTTTTTTTTGGTCTATGGGCAGTTGGTATTACTAGTCCTAACATTTCAATAGGGAGCTGTATATGCGTACATGGTTTTCAAGCAACAGACACGCAGCATTTCACAAAACATAATTTATTTTATTGGGTGCCACATAAAGCATACTGACTCCAAAAGGGATAATGATAGGTAAAATAAAACCAATAGAACATATCCCAGTTTAATAGCCACATCAGTAGCAGTGCTCATTTTAAATGGTCTACAGTATATAACAAGAACTTTTCAGTTAAACAGTTTGAGTAAAACCAAAAAGTCTCTTTCAGAGTGTATGTCTGTCTCAGAATAAAAAGCAAAGATTTCTTTTTAGAAACATATCAGCCAAGCAGTATAAAGTGTTTAACAACCCAGTAGTTCTCTTAATTTTTAGGCAGTTCTCTCATACTGATAGAAAGAATGTCAGTGGTGATCGCTGACTTATGGTAAATTCCTTTCTTAGAGCAAACTGCTTCCAGCATCGGTCTGTATCTCCTTTCATGAAACACCTCTAGACACCTTTGGATTGTAAACTCAAATGATTTCTGCTATAGTAACAAGGTACAGGTACTCAGATAATCCCTATTACTTGGCCCTCAGGTATCTTTGTTTAAAAGGATAAGTCCCCCATTGTATAAGTGTAATTTTTTGTACAATAGCGCCCTTTCCCTTACTAAATGACTAAATGCAATTCCACTAGCCCACTCTTTGCTTTGGCTCTTTAAAACGTCCCTGTACTGCTGAAATGTGTTGCCTATCAGGCATTCAGCTGATGAAACTACTTTGTTATACTGTAGTGTGTATGTATTTTTGTGTAGTTGTGTATCTGAGTGTGAGTTTATGTGTGTGTAAATATGTGTGTAATATGTTTGTATGTGTATTTATATGTGTGTGCATGGGTCTTTGTGTGTGTGTGTGTGTGTGTGTGTGTGTGTGTGTGTGTGTGTGTGTGTGTGTGTCTCTTTCTTAGTCTCTCTCTCCATATATTTATATCTACCTATCTTTATATATATATATATATATATATATATATATATATATATATATATATATATATATATGTGTGTGTGTGTATATATATATATATATATATATATATATATATATATATATTTAAATATATATGTATATATGGTTCCACTTGATATCATCGAATTATCATTTCATCGAATTTCAAATCGAGACCAAATCGTCGAAAATTCATTTTGTCGAAAACTCATATAATCGAATCGCAAATCATTGAAAACTATAAAGCAGCTAGAAATAACATCCCACAGAGTTTTTACTACGTTTATGCAGAGAGGCAAGCCCCCCTGCACCCCCATGTGGTGGGCTCAGCCCCCCCTACCCCCATAACTTAAATATACCAACTCCAAGGTCGCACTACAGTGGGGGAAAAAGGTAATTTCCCACCCCCCATAAACGTAGTAAACAGTGTCTGGGATATGAGTTTTCAACAAAATGAGTTTTCAACGATTTGGTCTCGATGATTTGAAATTCGATGAAATGATAATTCGATGATATCAAGTGGAACCATATATATATATATATATATATATATATATGTGTGTGTGTGTGTATGTGTGTGTGTATATATATATATAGCTGTGTGTTACACAATGCCAGATGATTGGGAACCTACTGGAGTTGTAAAATTGCTAAAACACATGTATACCCTCACATATACACACACACACACACACGCACACGCACAGACACACACTCTCTCTCTCTCTCTCTATATATATATATATATATATATATATATAGAGGGAGAGAGATACGGGTACCCTACTCTAGCCAGAAACTGCTGCCATTCTCCTTAGAAGCAAATGAATCCATATGTGGGATAAAAACGTATTTCCTGGTCATCCATTTCCAGTCCTTCTATTCCCAGAAGTTTGAAGACAGACTTCTTTGTGGTACAGATCCCAACATGTGGACTTATCTATAGAACAATTCAAACACAGAAGGTTCTTTATCATTTCTGCAACATATTTCATATGGTTGTTTGTAATTTTAGTTGTTGTTGTTAGATTGCCAAGTATAATTTTGGTTAGACTGACTCTGTACTTTTATAGCAATCTTCACTATGAGTGTTGTCTACTGTTCAGCTGAAGGTTTGACTACATCTGCAAGGATCTATTTATGTAAAGCAGATTCAAAGAATCATCTGCTGTTTTTTGAGTCTTAGTTCTTTTTGATCAGGACAGTAAAGACAATTGCAGTAAGTTCCAATGTAGACCACATCAAGGTTGCTCTGCTCAAATCCAGCAGTCTTAGTAAATTGCTGGATGCAAGGCTCTTCTGCAACATGAACTTAGAAAATGCCAATTCCCTTGTGTGCTTGTGTTGTAACGGAAACTTGGTTTCAGCGTAAAGATGGTACTCCACTTTACTGGGTTTCAGCAGCTGTTACAAGTTATGACCTGTTAGAAACTGTGTGTAGGGTATCCATATTTGTCAGGCAGATGCATTTATCTGTAGACAGATTCCCTGTGGCCCACACACAGAACTTACTGAAGGCAGAGTTACCCTAAACAAGGTAAAATATCAACTCTTAGCCTGTTACAGGTCACCTTCCATGCCATATAGGACAGTGACAAATAAAAATTATTTTTGATGGCTGACTTCAGCTTTCTGTTGATTAACCTGAGTATCTGTAACACAAAGTTTTGGTATGCCCAAAGATTCCTAGACATAGTGAATTGAATGCTATCTCCCTTGTACATATAGTTAACCAGCCTACTAGATGTCAAAGTGTTCTTAATATCATCCACACAAACATTCCACTTACTCGGACTATTCTTTATTCCTCATGTGTGTTCAGATCCCATCACAAACCAGTAATCTTCTCTTTTAGGACATCTAACCCCATCCCATGGGCAACTCTGAAATCAAGGACTTTAAAAGGATGTATCTGTTAAAATAGTATGATGAGATGTCAAATTCAACTGCAAGATTTCCACCCTGTAAAGCTGCAGGTCTCTCACTTATACCATTGAATTTTACTCACATCTGTCAATTAACATAAACCAACTGGCCCCAGTCAGGACCAGATATACTGAGGAGCATAAAAGTAAACCACCTTGATGGAGTACTAGCATTAATATGTTCTATAATGAAAGAAAGAAGCTAGTTAAAACTATACTAAATTACAACCTACCAGCATCAGTGAAAAAGATCAACAAAGAATCTAAAAGTTACCATATGGGAAATCAAAGTGAAACAGAAATTAAAATTAGCATCAGAAGCCAAGGATTGTCACTGCTTCATAGGTGTCAGCTTGGAATTTTTCAAGGATAACCACAAGGTATTCTTTGGCTATATCCACAACCTCAAAAGCCTCACAGTTGTGTGCAGATTCTTTGGCTATATCCACAACCTCAAAGGCCTCACAGTTGCGTGCAGAGCTCATTGTTAGTGGAGCCACCTATACTGAGCCAGAAGATATAGCAAACCTACTGGCCTACAAATTCTGCTCCAGTCTTGCCCCTCTCTCTCCCTCAACCTTCACTCAGGAAATACCATCAAATATAACTCTCCCTGCTATCACTAGGGCACAGGTCTTTAATGCTCACTCTTAAGGCCAAGAACACTGCATCAGTGGGACATACAGTATTCTCAGGATGGCTTCTAAATAGCATGAAACATGACCTTTCAGGCTCTCTGGCATTGCTATTTAACTGTAGCCTCCAAACAGGCTTCTTGCCTCACAAATAGAGAACAGCAACAGTCATCCCTCTGCACAAAGGTGGGCCTTCTACAGACCCATAATTCTCCGTCATCTCATATGGAAAGCCGTGGAAAGAATTATCATGGAAATGATCAATAATGACATAGGAAACCTCCAGACACTGGACTCAACACAGTTTCATTTTATCAAGGGCAGGTCATATCTAATCAACCTGGTAGACTTCTTTGGGAAGGTCACCAAAGCAATGGATAAGGGCAAAAAGGTCACACTGCCTACCTTGACCTGGCCAAGTTATTTGACACAATACCTCTCATGGGCATTGCTGACAAGCTCAGGAGTTTAGGTAAAAACTCTGTACCCATGAACTACCACATAGGCGATAGTCTACTTAACACCGAAAGTGTAATAAGAGACCTTGGGACACAGGTGGACAGTAGTCTCTCCTTTGATAATCACATCACCACAGCAGTCAGGAAATCCTTCTACATGGCACACCTCATCACAAAAGGTTTCTCATCCAGGAGTAAAGAGGTCATTGTTCCCCTCTACTCATCACTCATTAGACCCATTATAGAGTACAATGCCCCTTTTGGTATGTACCTCACAAGACATTTACAACAACTGGAAAGGCCGCAGAAATACCTCACAAAGAGGATTACCGGCCTCAAACAGATACCCTACACAGACTGTCTCAAAAAACTCCAGCTTTACTCTGTTGCATATCGCCTACTCAGAGGCAGTCTCTGCCTAACATACAAAGCTATGTCAAACCCAGAGCTGTTGGACATGCTCCACTTAAAGAAATCCCAATCTCTCTGAGCTACACGCTCTAGGGACCTAAACCTTGTCACCACAATAAACAGAACATGCTGGAGGGATAGATTTCTGTCCCAGAGACTTCCCATATTCTGGAACAAACTATCTATCTATATCAAACAAAGCTCCTCATTAGCACTCTTCAAGAAAAATCTTGATGATTAGATGGGAGATAGGAAATTCACCTCGGGGATCACTTCTGTGGCTCTGCTTGACAGGGGCACAGGAAAATAATTTTCTTGGGTGGCAAAAGCCAGGGTACCGTTTGGCTAGGCTTATGTAGGCCCTAGGGCCAATAGCCTAGTACCTACCTGTGAACCTTTGAACCTATAAACATTTATGTCACCAGGCAGATAGCCAACTGGCTCACAGACAGGACCCAGGAAGTCAGAATTGGTGAGTCCACCTCTACATTGAGACCAGTCACAAGCTGAATCCCAAAGGGATTGGTCTTGGGACTGCCCATTTTACTGTTTACTTCTCTGAAATCAAGGCCAATGCCAGTGGCCTCTGGCTGACTAAATTTGCAGATGATTGCAGATTAGGAGCTGTCATAGAGTCCCCTACCGACACAAATGTTCTCAAGGAAGGGCTGACACAGACTAATAACTGATGTTAGAGCCATGGATTAAAACTAAATGCCAAGAAATGCATAATAGTATCCTTTGGGAAGTCATTCATCCTTGGTAAGTATCATATTGACAACACATCTGTAAGAGTCAGAGACCTGGGGACACACATAGACAGTAATCTAGCCTTTGACCATCACATGTCTGCAGTAGTGTGAAAGTCATTCTATGTTGTTCAACTTACAAACAAAGGTATGGCATTTAAGTCCAAAGAGTCATTGTTCCTCTGTATTCGGCATTCATCAGAGCTGTCATTGACTAGTTCCCCTGTGGTGTGTACCTAACCAGACGCATCCAACAGCTGGAACGTCCACAGAGGTTCTCACTAAAAGAATACAGAGCATAAGTAACATGTCCTTTGCAGACCACCTGAAGGCCCTATCCCTCTATTCTGTCTCCTACAGGCTGTTGAGGGAAAATGTATGCCCAGCATACAAGGCATTGTCGAACCTTGCCCTGATGCACATCCGCAGAACAAGCAGCACCCATAATTACCCATTCTAAAGACTGAAACCCCTTACCTGTGATGTAAATAGGACCTGCTGGAGAGACAGGTATATATCCCAAAAGCTACCCCTTCTCTGGAACTGGCTCCCCATCCATGTGAAGCAGAGTTCCTCCCCAACCCAGTTCAAGTGTAACCTGGACAACTGAATGGGAAACAGGAAATGCATCCCTAGTTTGGCACCTGTGTCTCTAATGGACACAGGCAGCTTGTAGATGGTTCATCTCCCAAGATACTGCTTGTACAGGTTTAATCTCCTGTTTCCCTGCTTAAACTTATCAAGGATACAAAATCTTGTCAGAGGTTTGGGATGCATGACAAGGCTTAAAAAGGCCCTCATGGTCATTAGCCTAGTAAACACCTATGAACATGTGAATCTATCATAAATCATTATTTAAATTTATCAGATGATTAAGAAATAATATACAGCAGGTCCTGCATACTTCTCCATCAAGGCCCACCTGTCCGCCATCTCTGCTTTTCTTCTTCTCAATCTACCTGTTATGCCCAGGCCTGAGGTCAAACAATTCCTAAAAGGGGTACTACATTTAGGACCCCAAGGAAGCACTTGCCCCCTCCTTGGGACCTCAACTTTGTAGTGGAAAAGCTCACTCTACCTCCTTTTGAACCAGCTGATTCAGCAAATTTCAAATTCTGCACTTGGAAAACTATATTCCTGCTGGTTGGCTCTTCTGCTAGGAGCGTTTTAGAGCTACCGGCATTCATAGCCATTCCACCCTTCCTTATTTTTCACAAGGACAGGGTAACCATGAGGGTTAACCCCTCCTTCCTGTCTAAAGTAGTGAACGAGATGTCCCTGATCTAGGCCATAAACCTCCATGCTTTATTTCCAAGCCCACAAAACAGGGGGAAAGACTCCTGCACTCCCTACATGTACATAAGGCAGCTAAGGTTTTATTTGGACAAGACAAAAATCTAGTCGTAAGTCAGACCACCTGTTTGTTTCATTCATTCGTGATCTCCAATCTGGGCCAGCCAGTATCAAAACAAACTATTGCATTCTAGATCTCTAACTCCACCTCCTTTTGTTATTCTTAACATGGTAAAATCTTGCCGTCCTGCCCTCAAGTTCATTCTACCAGGGCAGTGACATCCTTTGGGGCCTTCTACAAAGGGATTGATGCCAAAACTGTCCTTGAAGTGGTGACCTGGTCCTTGTTATACACCTTCACTAAATGCTACAGAAGTGATGCCTTTTCAAGATCTGGAGTTGGCTTCACTAGGTCAGTCCTTTCTAGCCTCTTGAACAATTCTTCTGTCCATTAGCCAACCTCCCTTCATTTCCCTAAAGGTCTGGGAATCACCCATCTGTTTGGAACACTGCCAAAGTGATCCCAGTCAGGAGATAGTACAGCTATGTAAGAACTTACCATGACACAGTAGATGTCCTACTGATTACTGTTGCGGTATTCATTCCCACCCTCCTTTCCCTCTCTTTGCGATAACATGTCTTTGTCTATCTCTTTGTATCCTATCTGCAGGACCCTTGGGCCGAGGGGGCTTTGACTACTTTCTGCTTGGACCCTTACTGGCTGACCAGTCACTTTCTCGGGGGTGTTCAGGCCGCTGGCTTGGAGATATTCTGAGGATCTACACTCATACATCTGCCTGTATACCCCTATGCTTGCGAGCTGAAGTAGTACGTCGGACATATGATCCAGGGAAGTTTAAGCTTTGTAACCCCTGGCCAGACGTCAGTGGAGATAACCCATCCATTTGCAATACTACCACAGTGATCTATAGTACATATGCTGTTATGGTAAGTTCTTACACAGCTGTATTTTCCACAAATTTCCAAGTCCCTTCCTTCCCCAAGATTATTATGGAAACCTAACTGCCCTGTCTGAATCTAAAATTACTGCCTGTAAGGGCATAGACAGATACATTGTTGCTGGTCAACAGAAGCAAGCATGCCCTCTCTGAACACCTCTAAAAATTGTTCAACTTGCCTCTTTAGGTATCGGTAGCATGACTCTGGCTTGCTTCATTGTATGCAGAACTCTGCCAGTCTGCCCGAGATGGGTATTCTCTGGCAGGCTGTTACATGAGATCACTGAGGACCATCAGAGGATGCATTAACATCCTTTACCTGTTTTGACAATATGAGTGTGTCTGGCATGAGGAGGTCCATTTTCATCAGCAGTTGGTCTAATGCAGTCTTGTAATCAGTAAGCTTGGAATATGAAAATGTTCTCGGCTACTAAGCCCTCCCCTTTCACCCATGATTTTTTGCAAATTAACCTTCTTGTTCCAACTTTATTTGTTGTATTTTTAAATGTAGCTGCATCTGAGAAATGTCCACAGGCTTACTTTTCAGTAAAATTGCCTATTCACAGTCCCTATCAGTGCAGACACCTCTGGCCTAAGGTGGAGTGACATTGCCATGGGCAGACTGTTCAAAGTGGCAGTTTGAGCATCTATGTTGTGTAAAAGAGAAAAATCTTTCTCACTCCTCAGACATTTCAGGACTCCCTATCCCAAGGTGCTGTAGTCATTTACACTGACAACATGGAAGTAGTTTGGTATGCAAACCATCTAGAATGTATTTCTGTCTCTCATACACTGCCTGTGGAGAAGCAGTGAGGGTATGGGGGAGTGGGCTGTGCTTTCAGACTGATTTCTGTTCAACAGACATTCCTTGGGGATCCAGTTTTCTAGTGTGCAGGCTAAGTTGTTGCTTAATGATTTCCTCTCACGAATGGTCCCTCAGCCAGTAGGTGGCACATGAACTGTTTCATCACTGAATTAAGCTTCCTTTGACTTTTTTCTTACTTCACATATCAGAAACGCCACCGACATTAGAACGACTGTTAGATGTTCTTCGTGTTTCACTGTTGCAGTCATTACATTTGGGTAATCTGCTGGCAGGTTGCCCTCAGTCAGCCTGAATAACAAAGTCCTGGGTTCTGCGTCAGTTGCTGTCTCTTCTTCCATGATGTCAGGTCGTCGGGGTGTAAAACATGCAGCCGACGCCATTTTAATCAGTCTTCCAAGTATTGAACCCATGAATGTCTCTCCCTTAGATGGGTCCAGAGCTGCTGAGCAGGCACCGGCTTCTGAGGGTGTTTTCAGGCCTAAAGATTTGTATATTAAACCGATGCCATCATCAAAAACAAGGCCAAAACCAACTTCTATGTCTAAAAAAATGACGCATGGGCCACGTGTTCAGGCCCCTATCCCTAAAAAACGATCAGAATGGCTGAGGATTTAATTACCTTGATCAGGGGTTCCCAAGCTGCTCCTGCTAAGAGACCTAGGCAAGGCACTGATTATGAATATTCATATCAGGTTTCCATTTCTTCTGATTCCTCTTCTGATCAGGAATTTTCTATTCCATTTTATGAGGACTCCGATGCAGAAGAATCCATCCCGTCTGCTTCTCCTCCTGAGGATTTTTCTTTTGGAGAAACTTTGCATACATTAAGGGAACATTTTCATTGGGAGAGTCAGGATTTTTCAGAATCCAAAAAGAGGCTTAGGAATTTCCTTCTTCCTCAGCATAGGCCTTTGGCTATACCTCCTGTTTTAGACATTGTTGATGATGTTTTCTCAGAATTCAGCATGGCTCCTGATTCGATGCCTCCGGCTCCTAGTAAGCCAGACAGATATTACAGGGTTTTTGACTCCCACAAGTTTCTTTGTAAAAACCCTACTGCTGACCCTGAAACAATTTCTCAGGATCCCAGGGGTGTTAAGGCTTCTACTGCTAAAAATCCTACCCCTTCTGATAGAGACTCCAGGGCGCTGGATAGATGGGGTAAGAATCAGGGCGATCAGGGCTTTAAACTGTCAATTTCATGTGCTTAAATTTCAGCAGCATGTCATGGGCTTACTGAAACAGAAAATGATGTTGATTTTGACTGTGTGGAAAATAGAGTTACAGGATTTATTGCATTCAGCTGAACAAGTTGGAAAGCATGCTTTGCAATGTGGTTTTGTTTCCTTGGGGGCCTCTTGCAGGGCCGACGTAACTGGATCTGTGATAAGAAGGCATGCTTGGCTCAAGGAGCAAAATCTGCCTGATCATGTTAAAGCAAAATTGTTGGATGCTCCTTTACAACAGGACAGTCTGTTTGGTAATAAGGCAGAAGAAGTTTTGAAAAAGATGGAAGACAAAGCTAAATCTATGCAAACTGTAAAATATTTCGTATAGGTGCAGCCACCCAGGTTCAGTAGGCACTGGCCTACTAAGAATTGGTCCTTCCCAGTACCCAACAGAGCCACTCAGGTCAAACCCAGACACTCCAAAGGCTCCAGGTTTCAGTCACAAGGAACTTACAGAACAAAACAATGGGGTGCCTCCACCTCCAAATCTGGAAGTAGCAAGGCACCCCCCTACGGTAAACAGTCCCAATGACTTTCCTGTTCCACTTCCAAGCACTTATCTTTTGGCAGCCTCTTTGGGGGGAAAACTAGCACTTCATGCACAAAATTGGCATCTAATTATCCAGGACAAGTGTGTTTTAAATATAGTATCCCAGGGATACAGATTTCATTTCCACACGTTGCCAGTTTCAAACGGATGGTCAGATCTGCTTCCAAATCAGTGGGCAGAGGCCCAGAAACAAGTTCTGTCCCTCATGGATATGGGGGCTATTCAACCAGTACCAGAAAAGGAAAAAGGGCAAGGTTTTCATTCAAGACTTTTCCTGGTACCCAGAAAAGACAAATCATGGCGTCCAATTCTGGATTTATCCATTCTAAACACTTTCCTGGACATTCCAAAATTCAAGATGCTGACTCTACAACAGTTACTGCCTATGCTGGACAAGGATGCCTGATTGGTAACTCTAGACTTAAAAGAGGCTTACCTGCATATCCCAATCGGGGAATCTTGCAGAAGATACCTCCGCTTCAAAGCAGGCTATTTGCATTACCAGTTCTCTGCATTGCCCTTTGGCTTATTTACTGTGCCCAGGGTCTTCACAAAGTGCCTGGCACCAGTAATTGCATTTTGCAGACAAAGAAACATTCAAATGTATCCTTATCTGGACGATTGTCTAATTCAGGCAGAAAACAAGGACACTCTTCTACAGCATCTGGCGTTTGTAAAAAGGCTTTTAACATGCCTAGGGTACACCATAAACGAAAAGAAATCACAACTGGTACCCTCTCAAATAATTACATTCCTGGGTGCAAGCTTGAATACAACTGCCCAGATGGCTTACCTCACGCCAGACAAACAAATTCAATTGATGACATACTTCAAACAAGTGGCCACAAAAACCCAGCTATCTGCAAGACAAATTCTGCAGGCCTTGGGGTTCATGGCTTCCTGCATTCTACTAATTCCATATGCAAGACTGCATATGAGGAAACTTCAATGGTACCTAAAAAAACTTATGGAGTCAATATTGTCACAGCCTGGAAACAATGATTCCTGTCATTCCTTGCCTGCAACAGGAGTTCCTATGGTGGGCAGAGGCCTGTCACCAAAACAAGGGACTGTCATTCATTCCACCCCCTGCCTCCCAAACCCTGACTACAGACGCATCAGATTATGCTTGGGGGGCCCATCTGGCAGGAAGATGCATTCAGGGCAAATGGAGCCCAACTCAAATGCACCTACATATCAACCAGAAAGAAATGCTAGCTGTACAGAATGCTTTGACAGCCTTCAAGGACTTTCTTCATCCAGGACAACTACTGATAAAGACAGACAACACCACGGTTATGTGGTACATAAACAAGCAGGGGGTACCCACTCCTACCCCCTTTGCAGACTAGCCATGGCTTTGTGGAACACAGCCGTGACTTACCAACTACATCTACAAGCTCGATTCCTGCCAGGAAAGAAAAATACTCTGGCAGACGAACTAAGCAGAAATCTTATGAACCCACACAAATGGAAACTGGATCTACAAATCTTCCAACATGTTGACACAAAAGTGGGGGAGCCCAGACATAGATCTTTTTGCCTCTCCCCAAAACTATCAGTTGGACAAAGTCTGCACAAGAATTCATCACAAAAAAGCTTGGAAAGTGTATGCTCTATCCTTCAGCTGGAAAAACCTATCAGTCTATGCCTTTCCTCCTCTGCCTCTGCTCTCCAAGGTTTTACTAAAAGTCAAACAGGAAAAAACGAAAATGATTCTGATTGCTCCAGACTGGTCTCGCCAACACTGGTACCCGCTCCTACGCAATATGTCACACCTTAATCCATGATACCTGCCTCAGACACCTTACCTACTGTCTCAGCAGAACTATTAAATTCTGCACACTCAGCTCCAAACTCTGAATCTTGCAGCATGGCTAATCACCTAATTTCGCCAGTCACATCTCTCAGTAAATCTGTGATGGATGTCATTTTGGAGGCTAGAAGGCCTAGTACCAGAAAATCTTATGCTGATAAATGGAAAAGATTCTGTGCCTGGAATCAAGCACAAGGAATAAACACAGCAATGCCCAATATTCCTCAGATTCTGCAATATTTAACTGAGATGCTTCATAAGGGCCTATCTTTTTCTTCTATAAAATTCCAGGACTCTGCCATTTTGGCTCATTACAACACAGAGCCTCCTCTCTTTTCCCATCCCCTGCTAAAGCAGTACCTAAGAGGGGCCAAAAATTTGAGACCTCCTAGGAGAGCACCAACTCCTGCATGGGACCTCAATTTTGTGCTGGAAAAACTCTCCCTACCTCCTTTTGAACCAGCTGCTACTGCAGACATAAAATTTCTCTCTTGGAAGACAGCTTTTCATTTAACAGTCACTTCAGCTAGAAGGATTTCAGAACTACAAGCTCTCATGGCAGTGGAGCCTTTCATTATCTTTTATCTGGACAGGGGAGCCCTCAGGTCCAATCCATCCTTTATGCCTAAGGTGGTGTCCAGTGTGGCTCTTAATCAGACCATTCATCTGCCAACTTTTTTCCCAAATCTACAGAACAAGGGGGAGCGGATTCTGCATTCATTGGATGTACACAGACAACTAAGATTCTACTTAAACAGGACAAAATCTCTAAGAAAATCTGAGCAATTACTGGTGGCATTTGCTGCAGGGGCAGAGGGAAAGGCTATTTCAAAGCAGACTATTTCAAAATGGATAAGCCATTGTATTAGTTTCTGCTACATGCACCATGGTAAACCTGTCCCCAAGGGGATCGGATCCCATTCCACCAGGGCTGCATGTACTTCGACAGCTTTCTCAGAGGGCTTCCTACCAGTGTCATTCTAGAAGCTGCTACTTGGAGCTCAGTTCATACGTTCACTAAACGTTACCATTTCCCTCTCTTCTCTAAATCCAGAGCAGGCTTTGCCACTGCTGTCCTGCAGGACCTTGTAGCTGCTCCTAATGCTGTATAATTCCATCCTCCCAACCATAGCTTTGGGATTCTACCCAAATGTAATGACTGCAACAGTGAAACACGAAGAACATAGTACAATTGTGTACACTTACCATAAATGTAAATGTTCGAGTGTATTCACTGTTGCAGTCCTGGTTACCCACCCGCCAGCCCCCTATTTCTCTCTTATTTTACCTCTTCTTTCTTTTACTATGCTCAAAAGCCTTTTTGGTGTATTTGCTTTTAGTTGGAGGTTCATAGGTTCATAGGTAGGTACTAGACTATCGGCCCAAGGGCCTATGCAAACATAGCCAACAAGGTTCCCTGGCTTACGCCACCCAAGAAAGTTATTTTCCTGTGCCACTGACGAGCAGAGACACAGAAGTGATCCCCGGGGTGTATTTCCTATTTCCTATCCACTCATCAAGATTTTTCTTGAAGAGTGCTAATGAAGAACTTTGCTTGACATAGATGGGTAGCCTGTTCCAGAGTATGGGAAGTCTCTGGGATAGGAATCTGTCCCTCCAGCATGTCCTGTTTATTGTGGTGACAAGGTTTAGGTCCCTAGAGCGTGTAGCTCGGAGGGATTGGGATTTGTTTCGGTGTAGCATGTCCAACAGCTCTGGGTTTGACATAGCTTTATATGTTAGGCAGAGATCACCTCTGAGTAGGCGATATGCTACGGAGTAAAGCTGGAGTTTTTTGAGGCGGTCAGTGTAGGGCATCTGTTTGAGGCCAGTAATCCTCTTTGTGAGGTACTTCTGTGGCCTTTCCAGCTGCTGCAGATGTCTTGTGAGGTACATTCCAAAAGGGGCGTTGTACTTTGTAATGGGTCTAATGATTGATGAGTAGAGGGTAACGATGACCTCTTTTTTCCTGGACAAGAACCCTTTTATGATGAGGTGTGCCACGTAGAAGGACTTCCTGACTACTGTGGCGATGTGACTATCAAAGGAGAGACTACTGTCCACCTGGGTCCCAAGGTCCCTTATCATGCATTTGGTGTTAAGTAGATTGCTGCCTATGTGGTAGTTCATGGGTACAGAGTTTTTACCAAAGGGGATGACACTGCACTTTTTGGCATTGAGCTTGAGGCCATGGCTCTGACACCAGGCATCTGTCTCAGAGAGGCCCTTCTGTAGGATGTTCACATCATTTGGGGACTTGACTATGGCTCTTAGTTTGCAGTCATCTGCGAACTTCGTTAGCCAGAGGCCTTCTGTGTTAGCCTGTACTTCAGAGAAGTAGATACCAAACAGGAGCGGTCCCAGGACGGAACCTTGTGGTACTCCACTTGTCACTGGTTTGAGGTCAGATTTGGAGTCTGCAACTTTTACAGTGTGGGTTCTGTCAGTGAGCCAGTTGGCAATCCATCTTGTGATGTAGAGATTTATGCCTGGTTTATTGAGTTTAGCTATAATTCCAGAATGGGGGATGGTGTCGCAAGCATTGGCGAGGTCAAGATACGCTGTGTGAACCACTTTACCCTCATCTACGGCTTTGGTGACTGCCTCAAAGAAGTCGATCAGGTTCAGGAGGCATGATCTGCCTTTCACAAAACCGAACTGGGTGGGATCCAGAGTTTGGAGGTTACCAATGTCTTTGTTTATGAGTTCCATGATGATATGTTCCATGGCTTTTGCCGACCAGGCTCGTCAGGCGATTAGGTCTGTAGTTCCTGGGATCAGTGGTGGCTCCCCCTTTGTGGAGTGGGATAACTGTTGCTGTGCGCCATTCAGTGGGCACAAAGCCTGATGCAAGGCTATTATTGAACATGGTGCTTAAGTGGGGAGCCAGTTCATTCTGAAGTTCGTGTAAAACGCAGCCTGGGATGTTGTCCGGTCCCATGGATGCTGTGTTTTTGGCTTTAGAGAGTGCAACTTTCACCTGTGTAGTTGTGATTACAGGGACTCTGCATTCTTCCTGTATAGATATGGGCCCTTTAGTGGGTGGGGGTGGGGGGTAAAGTTAGCACTGAACCTATCTGCCAGGATGTTGGCAATATCAGTTGGTTCTGTAATTTTGATGCTTTTGTGCTGTAACTTAGAGCAGATCTGGGTGTTGCCATCATGATTCTTGACATAGCTATAGAATGCTTTGTGGTTGTCCTTGGAATTAATGGCAATTTTATTTTCGTAGCTAGCTTTGGAGGATCTTATAAGGAATCTCAGCTTCTTACTGAGGCTGACCAGGGAGCTCCTCCACTCATGGGATTTTACTCTCTTTTGCAACAGTTTCTTCCTTCTGTTGTACAGTTTGTTTATGGCGGGGACCACCAGATTGGCTTCCTTTTTTTGGAGGAGAGCGTCTTGGTTCTGTTTGGGATAGCACGATCCATGCACTCATGTAAGTGCTTATAAAGTGCATTTGTGTAGGATTCAGCAGTTGTAACTGTATTGTCTATCTGCATGGGTGTCATGAAGTTCACTACTTCTGTGTTAAGAAGCACGAAGTTGACTTTGGAGAAATTTCTTACTGTGGTTTCCTTAATGGGGGTGGGGGTGGGATGTGGATTTCGAGGGTGATTAGCTTATGGTCGGATCGGACCAACGAGGAGTTGACTTCAGGTAAGGTATATATATTTTTTTTGTGTTCTAAATTACATGTATATATATATATATATATATATATATATATATATATAATTTTTTTTTTTTTTTTTTTTTGCTTTTTGCTCCCCATTTGGGGGGCACCTGTCATCTGGGGCAAGAAAAACTGATTAAAATGGCATCTGCTGCATGGTTTATACCCCTGACGACCTGACGTCATGGAAGAAGCGACAGCAACTGATGCAGGACCCAGGACTTTGTTAGTCAGGCCGACTGAGGACAACCTACCAGCAGATTACTCAAATGTAATGACTGCAACAGTGAATACACTCGAATACACTCGAATATCTACATTTATGGCAAGTGTACACAACTGTACTTTTCTGTGACATCAGCTTTTTTTAATTGTGGCGACTGAACCAAATTTAGCACAAGTATAAATAAACTGTTTTCCACTCACCTCTTTAATAGTATAGTTCCCATCAGTTACCCTTGCACTAACATAATTCTCATCAGTTTCTCCTTGCAGTAATGAACATCTGATGTTATCAATTTTCGTTCGTTCTTCAACATGTGGGTTTAGATCTGATCTTCGGGTCTGACACTGCCACTTTTTACAGCTTGTGGCTACTGCAAACTTTTGAGCTCCTCCCTTACCCATAATGCTGTAGCCCCCCTCCATACCTCAGATCTCATCTGCTGCCTTCATATATGGTCATGGTCGCTGTCAGCTCTTGAGCAGTTAGTGAGTTACAAAGGTTTTTGACTTTATACCTTTTCCTATTTTCTGTTTTATGTTTCATGCTAGTTACAACGTGTCCTCCCTTATCCCTATGTGTTTTTTACTACGTATATTTTAATGCCGTTGTTGGTAGTTTTATCCCCAACTGTCTTTTCCTACTGTTTCAGTAATCTTTCCTTCCATTGTTGGTAGTTTTTTCTTTCCTTTCCTTACTGATAAAAAAAAAAAAAAATTCTGCCTTATTCTTCTTTGCTGTTTTCCTCCATAATGGTGGAAAAATCTTTGGGTTTCAAAAAGTGTAGAAGTGTGGACACAAGATCCCTTTTGCCTATGATTCTTGTGTCTGTTGTCTGGGCTCTGTCCATTTGAAGTCCCTTGTGAGATCCGTAAATCTTTTAATCCAAGGGTTTTAGTAGACAAGAAAAATAAATTGATTCTGAAGGAACTTCTACCTACAACTTTTCAGAGTCACTGGCTGGTATCTTTGTTTCTTCTGATACTTCTCTGGAGCACCACTCCGTAAAAAATCCCTAGGAGGAGAAAGTATAAGAGGAAGCACTTAGAGTCCCATCAGGAGTCAGTCACTGAAGATACTGATTTTGATGAAGGGAACGGGTCTCCAAGATCACCACCTGATGACATCTCCTTTGGAGAAATTTTAGAGATACTTAAGCAAAGGGCTGCTTGGTCTACCAGTAACCCTTCCCAAGAGGAATTGCTTTTCCTGGAGGCATTTGGTCCTGGTTCACCTACTTCATGGGTGATCCCGCCTGCCAACAAGCTCATTGAATTGCTCTCTCAGCAGGCATGGAAGCAACCCAATTCTGTTGAACCAATCTCCAAGAGACCAGATAGGATCCTGGCACCACCAAAGGGAAAAGAGTTTGGAGCAAAGGAGTACCAGTATATGTTGTGTTTGTAGCTGCAGCCGCAAAGAAGGATATTGTGAAGCAGAGTTCATCTGTTCATCATCCCCCTAACAGGGAGTCTAGGGTGATGGACAGATTTGAGAAGCGTGTTTACACTTCAGCAACTTTTGCTGAACTAATTGGCGCACTTCACCAGACTTCAGAGGGATTTGATTACAGAACTCTTCAAATCCCTCTCAGGGGCAGTAACTGCTGATTCACAGACTTCTGTTGCATTGCAGTTGACTACCTTACCATCCGTTACTAATTCGTCCATGAGGCCCATTTCATACACAGATGGAGGTACCTCTAGAGTGGTGGGTTCAGGCATTTCCATTAGGAGACATGGCTGGATGTGCCCATGTGATTTTGCAGAACGCTTCAAGTCCTCCTTCATCAGTGCACCTTTTGACGGAAGTTCCTTGTTTGGCCCTAAAGTTAAAGACACACTCTCCAGGTGTGAGCAAGGTGGTAAGACCCTGTCTGCAGTAAGTATATTTTTTTCGACTCTTCAAAGAACCTTCTCTAGGAATCAGCAAGATGGTTGGAAAATGTGGTACAGAAATTCCCAGGGTCCTTTCCAAGATCGATGTGGAGATAGTTCCTCCAGGAGTAGAGGGAGGAACTCCAAAAGAAGATGCCAACCACACGGCAGAGGAGGCCTGCAGAGCCAGGGGTCCAGAGATTCCTTTTCCGACAGACCCTATTAGTGCTCCTGAAAGGAGGCCCGATTCTCCACCCCTGGAGGCAGTCAGGAATCATCTATCCCTGCATCAGAGAGCCTGGCTAGACATTACAGAAGATACATGGGTGCAGAATACTATTTCCAGAGGTTATAAAATTCCCTTTTCCTTACCCCCCCCCCACACACACACACCTTTAGCAGTAAACAGAATTCCTGGTGTTCCACCCAGTTAGAGCAAAGTAGCATCTCTAGAAATAAAAAAGCTGCTAGAAAAAAAGAGTCATCCAAGAAGTCCCTCCATACCAGTGAGAATCCAGAACTTACTCAAGATTCGTTTTAGTGCCAAACAAAACTGAGGACTGAAGCCCAGTTTTGGATCTCAGCAAACTCAACAAATCAGTTCAGTATACAAAGGTCTGGATGGTCACAGTTCAGTCTGTTTTGCTTTTCCTGCAGAAGGACAACTGGATGTGCCCAGCAGATCTTCAGGATGTGTACTATCTAATAAAAATGAACAGGCAATCCAGGAGGTGTTTATGCTTTTGGCTGAGAGCCGGTCATTACCATTTCAGAGCACTGCCCTTTGGCCTCACCACAGCCCATTGGGATGTTCACCAAATTCATGGCAGTAGTAGTGGCTCACTTGACACTACACGGATTCCAAGCGTTTCCTTACGTGGATGACTGGCTCATAACCACTCTGACCTGCTGATTAAAGCAAGAGATTATGTATCCCAGTTGTGCTCTCACCTAGGCACTACAATCAGTTTGAACAAATCTCAGCTAGAACCAACTCATCTGAATTCCTAGGAGCATTGTTTAACACTGTATCAGTGACAGCCTCCCTTCCCTTGTCAAGGGTACAAACGATTCGATTTCATGTCCAAAAGATAATTCAGAGTTCCTCACTGCCAGCCCAACTGATTCTACAGTCTTTAGGGTTGATATCTACTGCCATAATTCTGGTTCCATTGGCAAGATATCGTATGAGAATTTTTCAGTGGACCCTGGCAATTCAGTGGTCCATCCTGTACCAGCCCTCATCTTCCCAGGTCAGAATAACTCAGGCATGCAAGAGATGTCTCAGGGCCGAACTTTCATACTTCCTCAGCCCAAGGCTGTAGTGACCACAGACACATCCCAATTTGGGTGGGGCCGAGTTCTTGGGAAAGACAGTCCAAGACACTTGGTCCCCAGAAGAGGCCAACACGCATATCAATGTCCAAGAAATGAGAGCAGTCCTTCTAGCATTGCAGGCCCTCCAAGACTCTATCCCTTCAGAAACTATTGTGCTTCAGATGGAGAATATGTTAGTAGTCTGGTACATCAACAAACAATGAGGAACCAGATCTTACCCCTTATGTTGAGCAGCTCTGAGGGCATGGCAGTTGGCAATCTCATCCATTCGATTTCTGATAGTAGTGTAAATTCTGGGGAAATTCAACGTGATACCAGACAAGTTGAACTGGTCCATCTTATTACCTCATGAGTGATATCTAAACATAAAGGGGGGTCATCCATGCTGCGACCTCTTTGCATCTCCCCTCAACAAGTGCAGCAGTTTTTTTTCCCTGATCCCCCATCAGGGGAGTCACTGAGAGATGCTCTTCTCCACAATTGGCTCCACTCCCAGTCTCCTCCATGGTTACCCCCACTTGATCCCCAAGTTTCTACAGAAAGCATCTTGATTGAAGAGCGCTGTAATTTTCATTGCCCCTTATTAGCCTATCAGATTTGTTTCCCCTTCCTTTGGCTTCATCTAGTTCCTTCTCTTTGGATCCTGGACTCAATGCCAGACCTTCTGTCTCATCCAACAGATATGATTCACCTGGACATTTTGAGCCTAAAGTTGACCATATGGATTCTCCAATTTCATTGATAGCTAGACAACCCAGGCTCTCTTCCCCTGCCAGTCACATTCTTTTGTCTTCCCACAAAGCTTACACTAGGAAGATCTACAAAAGTGAATGGAAAATATTTGTTTTTTTGAGCAAAACATCAATACTTTTTTAGCCCAAGTATCTCCAGTTCTTGAATTTTTGGCTTCTGTTTTTAATGAAGGGGCCAGTTCAACAACAGTTAAAGTACAATTGACTGCTACTTCTAATTTTCATGTTGGAGTTGACAATTCTATCTTAGCTTCATCACGACTCTGTAAGGCATTTATAAAAGGGACCCTTTTACTGTAACCCCATTCAAAGATCCTACTCCACTATGGGATTTGAATTTAGTTTTACAAGCCCTAGCTCTATCACCATTTGAACCAGCTGCAAAATGTGAACTAAAGTTTCTAACTTGGAAAATGATATTTTTGGTAGCCATTACTTTGGCTAGGAGAGTTTCAGAACTGCAAGCCTTATCTTGTAAACCTCCTTACTTGATTTTCATAAAGATAGGTTATCCTTATGAACCAGTCCATCTTTTCTTCATACGGTGGTGTAGGGATCCAACATTAATCAATTTATTAACCATCCAGTCTTCTTCCCAAATTTCTCTAACACAGGGGAATACATTTTACATTTGTTGGTCATCCACAGACATTTACATTTCTGTCTACATAAAAATGACATATTCAGAAAATCAATTCAATTATTTGTCTTCTTTTCAGAATCAAAATTGTGAAAGTCAGTTACCAAAATAACTTTAGCGAAGTGGATAACCGATTGTATTTCCTTTGTCTACAGTAAGGTATATTTATCCCTTCCAACTCCATTGAGAACTCATTCAACTTGATCCGTGGCAACCTCTTCAGTATTCCTATCCAGATCATCCATGGACGATATTTGTGCTGCAGCTACTTGGGCTAATCCTCATCCTTTTGTTGCCCATTACAAAGTTGATCTGGTCTCTAAGGGAAGAGCAGACTTGACTGAACAGTACTCAAGGAATATCCTTTCTTAGAGTCTTTCTTGTGGAATGAATGAAAATTGACAACATCAGATACAGAAGTTATGTACTCGCCATAACGTTCCATCTGTGCTGTCCATTTTCATTCTTCCTCAACTCCCCTGCCGCCGCCCCCCTACCTTTTCTTATTTATGAATTCTGGAAGATCAAGATGATACTGGTGGAACCAAAGCTCTTCCTTTTGAGCTCCAGATAGTGGTTTCTCATATAACCACTCCCATTATTTATCACAATGTAAAAAGTGGCCATGTCAGATCCGAGGATCGGATCCGAACCCACATGTTGAAGAAGAGTGAAAATGGATAACACAGATGGAATGTTGTGGTGAGTACATAACCTCTTTTTACTATACAATAATATAGTAACAATATAAAATATAATAGACAAATGTTTTATGGCAGTAACCCCCTTTTTGGAGGGGGCCCAGGGAGAAAAAGCTCCATAGTTAAAGCAATTTCATGACAGGTAATATGCACACATATACATAAGAAAACTTATTTCCAGTATTCCTGTACAAAGTGGTTATGTAGGACATGACTACAATCAGTTGAATGCTGCAAGTTATACATGCTGTTAGTGGTGTAGAACAGACCCCACAGAATGGAAGAGAAAATAATGCAGTAATGAAGCTAGAATGAAAAAAAAAATCATGAGCTATACCTTACACAAGATGTAGGAGAGAAAATGGTTTATAAAAAGAAAATGGTGTAGCATTTAGTAAATCTTGAAAGGCAATTATCATTTGAGAAGGTATGTTGGTTTTGTAGAAAAGAGGAAGCAAGAAGCAAAGAACAGATGCATATAGTGGAAGGGGTCTATATTACTTTATCCAACGATCATTTTATCGAATACCTTTTTGTCGAACCACATTTATTGAAATACCTATTTGCCAAACTCTTTATTCATCGAATATAGTATAATTGAATTGTTTTTGTTGGTCATCTTAAAAAAATGTGATGTTTGACTTCACTGAACAGGTTTGGAATGCGGTAGTATTTGCATCTGTTTACTTTGTTTGTAAATTGAAATACAGGGCTTAAATTTAATTTATTCAATAACATAAAAAGATAATTTGCCCTTTTCCTCAAGGTAGTGCGATCTCGGAGTTGGTATATTTCATTTATGGGGGGGGGGTGCAGGGGGGCTTGCTCCCCTGCAAAAATGAAGGGGAAAATATCAGAGCTTTGGCCGGCTAACATCTACGTGAAATCAACTGGACATGTAAGCGAATTTAAGTACACTTTTATCTGCTCTTTTGCATATAGTACTGTATTTAATTTATTTATTTGTGTTTTTCACTGAATATTAACTCAACTGAAGTTGTGTCTGTCTCTCTTCAGAGTACTTTTTAGAATTTCTGTGTAGCCATTGATAGCAGTGGGGGGTAGTTTCAGCTCATCACTGACATCCTGTCTTGCTTTATGTAAGTGGTACATTTTGAGTTATCTCTGCTTTATATCAGAGCTTTGGCCGGCTAACATCTACCTGAAATCAGCTGGACGTATAAGTGAATTTAAGTACACTTTTATCTGATATTTTGCATATAGTACTGTATTTAATTTATTTATTTGTGTTTTTCACTGAATATTAACTCAACTGACATTGTGGCTGTCTCTCTACAGTTAGTTCCCTACCCACCCTCCCTGTTCTTGTTTTGGTGTTAATGTTGGTGGCTTTGAAAATGCCTGCCCCTCTTGTAGATTTGTATTTGGATACTCCTTCTGGGCCCATCTCATTTGCTCACTCAGCTGAGTGCAGTGAGATCTTCTGTGTGCTATCTGTTTAGTCGCTCTTACTGTACACTTACTACTGCTTGTTAGTAGCCTTCTAATTTACTACCTTCTGCACTTGTTTTTTAGTCATTTGTTAATTTAATTGCATTTATTTGAACTGTATTTGCTGTAGTGTTGCTACAAGCTCGGGTGTGCTGGCCTGCACTACAATTTGAATTGCATTTACTGCTGTTTTGGCTGCTTTGCTGTAACAAAAAAAAAATTTAAGCTTGTTTCCTGCCTTTCCTGTAAGTAGTCAAGTCCAGATACAGACTTGCTGTATCCAGGACTGTTGGTAAGCTTGTGAGCCCCCCCAAGCCTTTCTGTGTTGGAGGGAAGCCTTCTAGCTTATCAGTGGGAGTGGTAAGCACTAGGTAGCCTGTCTACCACGGGAAGAGTGGGTTTTGGCCCTGAAAATTGTAGTTCATTGGTGGGTTGGGCAGTTTTTCCATCTCTTTCTACTTTCTGGTTAAAAGCCCGTTTTGCGTTTGATCCCCGCCCTTCCTATAACTAGTGTAATCCAGGTACAGATTTGCTGTATCCAGGACTGTTGGTAAGCTTCTGAGCCCCCCCCCCAAGCCCTTCTGTTTTGGAGAGAAGCCTTCTATCTTATCAGTGGGAGTGGTAAGCACTAGGTAACCTATCTACCACAGGAGGAGTGGTTTCTGGCCCAGAAATTACAGTTTATTGGCCGTTTGGGAAGCTTTTCCATCTCTTTCAACCTTATGATTTAAAAGCCTGTGTTTGCGCTTGTTTCCTGCCTTTCCTGTTACTAGTCTAGTTCAGGTACAGATTTGCTGTATCCAGGACTCTTTGTAAGCTTCTGAGCCCCCCAAGCCTTTCCATGTTGGAGGGAAGCCTTCTAGCTTATCAGTGGGAGTGGTAAGCATTAGGAGCCTATCTACCACAAGAGGAGTGGTCCCTGGCCCAGAAATTGTAGCTATTGACTGTTTGAGCAGTTTTTTTTCCATCTCTTTCAACTTTCTGGTTTGAAAGCCACACTTGTGCCTGTTTCCCGCTTTTCCTATAACTAGCCTAGTCCGGTTACAGAGTTGCTGTATCCAGGATTGTTAGTAAGCTTCTGAGCCCCCAAGCCTTTCTGTGTTGGAGAAAAGCCTTCTAGCTTATCACTAACAGTGGTAAGCAACTAGGTAGCCTGTCCTCCATGGGAAGAGTGAGTTTTGGCCCAGAAATTGTAGTTTGTTTGGCCATTTGGGCAGTTTTCCATCTCTTTCAACTTGCTGGCTTAAAAGCCTACGTTTGTACTTGTTCCCCACCTTTCCTGTAACTAGACTAGTCCAGGTACAGATTTGCTGTATTTCAGGACTCTTTGTAAGCTTCTGAGCCCCCCAAGCCTTTCTGTGTTGGAGGGAAGCCTCCTAGCTTATCAGTGGGAGTTGTAAGCATTAGGTAGCCATTTATCACAAGAGGAGTGGTTCCTGGCCCAGGAATTGTATCTATTGGCCGTTTGGGCAGTTTTTTTCCATCTCTTTCAACGTTCTGGTTTAAAAGCCGCACTTGCGCTTGTTTCCCACCTCTCCTGTAACTAGCCTAGTCCAGATACAGAGTTGGTATATCCAGGACTTTTGGTAAACTTCTGAGCCCCGCAAGCCTTTCTGTGTTGGAGGAAAGCCTTCTAGCTTATCAGTGGGGGTGGTAAGCACAAGGTAGCCTGTCTACCACGAGAGGAGAGGTTCTTGGCCCAGAAATTGTAGTTTATTGACCATTTGGACAGTTTGTCCGTCTCTTTCAACTTTCTGGTTTAAAAGACGACATCTGCGCTTGTTTCCCATCTATCCTGTAACTAACCTACTGGGTAGCACTAGAAAGCCTTAAACTGATACAAGCCTTCTAGCTTAGGAGAGAGACTTTGGAGTGATTAAGTATCACTTTTCTGTACTTTCTTGCTGTACTTAACTGTTTTCCGCCTAAACGCAGATTTTCCAGCATTTATTGTGATTTAAAAGCTTGTTTTTTTCACATATTGTACTTAATTGACTGCCTGCACTTTTAAAAAGTTGTTTTTTTGTTTAAATAATTTGTTTAACTGTTGTAGGCTACACACTAAAGTGTGATAGCCTTTTCTGATCATTTGTAGTCATTTAAAGCTGTTTTAAGTGTATTTTTTACTGCTTTTGCCTTATCTTTTCAGAAAAACAAAAAATCCCTTGTTTCCCGCCTTTCTAAGCTAGTATAGTCCAGTTTTCAGGCTAGTGCTGAATTCAGGGCTGTGATACTAGTTTCTGAGTTGCCCATACTTTACTTGGATAGAAGGAAGTTTCTCTGTTCACCTGTGAGAGAGGGGAACTTTGAGCAACCTATCTGTCCCTGGAGGAGTTGTTCCAGCCCTGAAGTTAGTAGTTTATTGGCCATTTTGGGCTAATTTCTATCTCTTTCATTTCCCTACTATAAATACCACATTTGCACGGTTTTGCACACCGGGCAGTGCTGGTTAGCTACGGTTAAATTGTTCCCAGTTCCACTAAGTCTCCTCTTCAGTTTTTCCCTTGAAACTAGCCTAACTCTCAACCTAATCACTCAAAAAGCATCTTACAGCCCAGCACTTGCTCAGATCTAATAGCAAGCACTAATATACCCTGACACTGATTGCCCAGCAGGGTAAGGCTCTTTATTCACCCCTCACCAACCAAGCGACTAAACAGCTCACCCTACTATTCAAGCATGACCAAAGGACAACTTCAGGTGCACTCTCCAGTCCAGCTGGTGAATCTGGGTATCCTGAGGCAATGTTACAACTGCCTCATGTACACAGACAGCCCTCACCTCCTACCACAAAACACTAACATATGCGAGAGACGCAATTATACAGCCAAACTGGAAGCTAAGCTGTCTCCACCCAAGACCGGAACAGACAGTCAAGAGGAGAAGGTTAACACTTGCACCACAACTCCATCCGTACACAGACCTACTAAAACAGCAGTGGCAAAAAATACACATAAATACACAAAATCATACTCGGAGGCTCTAAATAAAAACCTGCAAAAGCATCAGAGACCTCCAAAGCAGACACCCAAACAACCTGCACTTCCCGTCACAAACCAGACAACACATAAAACACAAAATCAGTGTGCCGCACAATCACAGCCCTTAAGGCTAAATAACATACCTAATACACTAGTAATAGGTGACTCTATAGTCAGGCACACTGATGTCCCACTCACTAGGCTGGACGAGCAACAGGTTACTGTTAGCTGCCTGTCGGGAGCCAGAATCCGCCGCATAACACAAGCACTCAGGTCACTCCAGAAAAAGTACAAATATAACTCTGTCTTTGTTCATATTGGTGTGAATGACCTGGGACGTACCTCCCTGGACTACATGAAAAAAGACATGGAAGAGCTCTCTGATCATGTAGCCCAGGCTGGTATGACCCTGGTATGACCCTGACCCTGAGTAGCATCCTGCCCTCACCAAGAGTGATACCTCATTATAAAGAAAAAATGATAAATTTCAGGAATTGGCTAAGCTTCTGGTTTCATTCAAAGGGGATCCAGTGTCTGTCAGCCTGGGACGGCATGTTCGACAAGCCGCGTTGCTTCGCAAGAGACTGCTTGCACCTGTCAACCCTAGGCTTTCGAATACTGGCCAAGGCTCTTGCTGCCCCCATAGTGCCTTTTTTAGGCAAGGCTCAAAAGTCAAACCCACCTCTGTAAACAGCACAAGTAACAAAAAAATGAGGGTTATGCTACTCAGTGCCAGGAGTTTAAATCTCAAAATGCACGCGCTTGAAGAACTCCTCAGTATGAAGAACGTCGACATCTGTGCAGTAACTGAAACCTGGTTCAAGGCTCCAGAGAGCACCCCGGCACTACCGGGCTACAACTCATACCACACGTTTCGGCCACAGAACACAGACCAAAACACAAAAGGAGAGGGTGTATCCATATGCATCAAGGATACCTACACCTCCAAGTTAGTGGCGCAGCATGGTACCTCTGAGATCATCCATGTGCAACTAACATCGGGCAAATCTGCAATGCAAATTGTGGTCTGCTACAGATCACCCCCCCCCCCCCCATGACCCAGGACCACCACTCCACCTTTCTGGAGACACTGGAAAACATGAAGGTCCTACCAAACACCCTGATATTGGGTGATATCAATTACCCTACCATTCACTGGGAAAACTACTCGAGTACAAATTCCCAGGCCCAGCGCTTCCGGGAATTCATCAACTCAAACGCCCTGGATCAGCTGGTAAACTCCCCTACCAGAGGTGAAAACATATTGGACCTGGTCATCACCAACATGGGCGACAGGTGTTCCACACCGGAGGTCAACCCGTCGCTGGTTAGATCAGACCATAAACTAATCACTCTGGATGTCCACACCCCACCACCACTCCCAACTAAGGAAACTACAGTAAAAAACTTTTCTAAAGCAAACTTCACCTTACTTAAGACAGAGGTGGTAAGTTTCACAGCCCCCACGCTAAAGGATAATGCTTCCCAATATGCAGAAACCTTTACAAATGCACTCTATGAGCACCTACAAGGATGCATGAATTTTGCCATCCCTAGCAAAACCAAGACTCACTCCTCTAAGAGAAGGAAACCAGTTTGGTGGACCCCTGCAATAAACAGGTTGTAAAATAGAAGGAGGAAACTAGTTCAGAAAAAAAGCAAATCCCAAGAAGGAAAGACATCCCTGATCAGTATCAGTAAGAAACTGAGGTCCCTCATGAAATCATCCAAGGCTAACTTCAAAAGAAAAATAGCCAAGGATTCAAAAGATAACCACAAAGCCTTCTTTAGCTATGTTAAGAATGTAAGTGGCAACTCGCAAATATGCACTGAACTAGTGCAAAATAGCAGGAAATATACTGAACCTACTGATTTTGCCAACATCCTGGCAGATAGATACAGTGCAAATTTCACCCCCCTCTCACCTCCAAATGGGCCCACAACAATACCGGAAAAGTGTAGTGTCCCAAAAATCACAGACGCACAGGTGAAAACAGCCCTTTCAAAAGCCAAAAACACAACGTCAGTGGGACCAGATGGTGTCCCAGGCTGCATCTTGCACGAACTACAGAACCAACTAACCCCCCCCACCTAAATACGCTGTTCAACCTCAGCCTCCCCACAGGCTACGTGCCCATAGAATGGCGCAGAGCAATGGTTATTCCTCTCCACAAAGGAGGTGCCACAACTGACCCTGGTAACTATCTCCCCATAAGCCTGACTAGCCTGGTCTGCAAGGCTATGAAGCGCATCATCATGGAACTCATTAGCAAAGACGTTGGGAACCTCCAAACAGTTGACCTGACCCAGTTCGGCTTTGTTAAGGGCAGATCATGCCCACTAAACCTGGTTGACTTCTTCGAGACAGTCACCAAGGCCATAGACGATGGAAAGGTGGTTCACACAGCCTACCTTGACCTCACCAAGGCTTTCGACACCATTCCCAACTCGGGTATTACAGCAAAACTCACCAGCCTGAACATAAACCCCTATGTCAAGAGATGAGTTGCCAACTGGCTTACAGACAGAACTCACACGGTAAGAATAGCGGGCTCCAGATCCGACTCTAAAGCAGTCACAAGTGGTGTCCCGCAAGGCTCGGTCCTGGGACCCCTACTGTTCGGCATATACTTCTCAGAAGTACAGGCAAACACAGGAGGACTATGGCTAACCAAGTTCGCCGATGACTGCAAACTGGGAGCCATAATTTACTCTCCGGCTGACACAGACATCCTCCAAAAGGACCTTACTGAGACGGACACCTGGTGTCAAAGTCATGGCCTCAAGCTAAATGCCAAAAAATGCATAGTCATCCCATTTTGGAAAAACTAAACACCCACAAATTACCACATAGGTGGCAGCCCCCTTAATACAGAAGAGGTAGTAAGAGATCTAGGGACCCAGGTAGATAGTAAATCATATTGTCAAAGTAGTTAGGAAATCCTTCTATGTGACCCATCTAATTACTAAAGGGTTTGCATCTAGAAATAAAGAGGTTATAGTGCCCCTCTACTCATCACTCATTAGACCCATCATAGAGTACAGTGCCCCATTTGGGATGTACCTCACAAGACATTTCCAACAGCTGGAAAGACCACAAAAGTACGTCACCAAGAGGATTACTGGTCTCAAACATATGTCCTATACAGCCTGACTGAAAAAACTCCGGCTGTACTCAGTGGCATATCGCTTACTCAGAGGTGATCACTGCCTGACTTACAAAGCCATGTCCAACTCAGAATTAATGGACATGCTCCACCTAAAGAAATACAAGTCACTGCAAGCCACGTGCTCTAGTGAGCTAAACCACGCCACAACAATAAATAGAACATGCTGGAGGGATAGATTCCTGTCACAGAGACTCTCCAAATTACATCAGGCAGAGCCTCTCACTAACACTCTTCAAGAGAAACCTTGACGAGTGGATGGGTAACAGAAAATACACCCCTGGGATCACTTCATTGGCTCTGCTTGACAGAGGATCAGTTAATTAATCAGTGGGGTGGCGAAAGCCGACACACTCTGGCTTGGCTTATAAATGCCCTCGGGCACATAGCCTAGTACCTACCTATGAACCTATGAAAAAACTATTTGCAGTATTTTTCATACGAGGACATACCCATTTTAAGTGTCAGTCACAGAAGGTATGCTCACTTCTGCACAGACCGGTCTGCTAGTACTGCTGTAAAACAACGGTTTAATAGGTTTTGACAGCAATAGTGATCATTTTGACATTTTAATTAATTAAAAGTTTAAGGTTTGTTCATCAATTCTTACTTTTGTTTGGGTGATCAATGTTTTCTGGGACTAACACGTGTCATCTTGGAATTATTGCATTATTAGTTTACAGGTTTTCAATGGATTGTTATTATTTTATTACTTTGTGGTGACCATTTTTATTTCATGTAAATGTGTTTTCATGGCGTGCATTGTTTTCCAGGTTTTGGACAACAAAAATTGTTCGATGAAATGCAGTTTGATAAATAGAGAGTTTGGCAAATAGGTATTTCGATAAGTGTGGTAGTCAACAAAATGATTGTTCGATGAAGTGATATAGACCCATGGAAGAGGTCTGTATCACTTTATTGAATGATCGTTTTGTCAAATACCACTTCGTCCAACTGCATTAATAGAAAAACCTATTTGCAAAACTCTTTCTTCATCGAATATATTATAATTGAATAATTTTTGTTGGCCATATTAAACAAATGTGACGTTTGACATCACTGAACAAGTTTGGAATGTGGTAGTATTTGCATCGGTTTACTTTGTAAATTGAAATGCAGTGTTTAAAATTAATTTAATCAATAACATAAGGTAATTTGCTTTTTTCCTCAAGGTAGTTGCATTCTTGGAGTTGGTATATTTGATTTATGGGGTGTGGGGGCTCCGACCCCCACATGCAAAAATGAAGTGGAAAAACTGTTTGCAGTATTTTCTATACCAGGGCATGCCTGTTTGAAGTGTCCGTCACAGAGGGTATGCTCCCTTCTGCGCAGACCACTCTGCTAGTACTTCTGAAAAACAAAGGTTTTAATAGGTTTTTGACAGCAATAGTGGTCATTTTGAAGTTTTAATTCATTAAAAGTTTAAGGTTTGTGCATCAGTTACTAGTTTTGCTTAGGTAATCAGTGTTTTCTGGGACTAACACGTGCCATTTGGTAATGTTTGCAATATTATTTTACAGGTTTTCAATGGAGTAATATTATTTTATCACTTTGTGGTGACCATTTTTATTTTGCGTAAATGTGTTTTCCAGAGTGAGTTGTTTTCTGGGTTTTGTCCAACAACAATTGTTCGATGAAATGCAGTTCAATAAATAGGGAGTTCGGCAAGTAGGTATTTCGATAACTGTGGTTCGACAAAGAGGTATTTGACAAAATGATCGTTTGATGAAGTAGTGGAAGAGATCTTTTATTAAGGGAAGTCTGAATGAGAAATTAAATAGTGAGATTTGGGGAAAGGATATTAAGCTGCTACTGTGGGACATTAGCCTCTTTTTTAAGTATTGGGTTCTTTATGCATTTGTAGACTCTTAGAAATCCACATTGTCATGTCCTTCCAGCACCCTGATTGATCTCAGATTCTTTTTTGTGAGCCTTGTTTTGTTTTGCAGTCTGTTGTTGTTTTTTCATTTCTTTTCTTTTTTTTTTAATTTCAACCACCTGTTGCTTAATAGAAATCAGGGTGTTTTGTTGAGCTGATGAGAAGTCATTTATCACCACTGGCTACTTGTACTTTTCTTCTGTATCCTCCAGGCAGTCCTGATAAATGCCACAAACATAAATTCATCTCTTTCAAACCTCTTGAAGTTTCTTTAACATTCAGGGAGATCATTTTTTTATCATTTGTGAGCACTGTTGTTGTGGCCACTGCTCCTCTAGAGTCTCTTCATTGCAGCCTTATTCTCAGCTAATGTCTTCAGTTTGTCTGACATTTTAATGAGAAAACATTCATAGCTGTTAATTTACTAATTGTGTCAAAAATGTTTAACTGTGATGTACAGACTGACCAGGGGAGGCAGCCAGCCTCTTTGAGAACTGTGAGGTTCAGCCCCTCCTCAGGAGGGATATTTTAAGCCCTGGTGGTTCCTTATATACCCCCAAAGGCTGATGTGCAGTGGGTATATCTCCTTCTTTTGTAAAAAATATCTTTACAGGAGTCAACTGTGTGCCCCTGAAAGGCATGTGCTTTTAGTGGCATCCAGTATTCCCTGGGAATTTGATCTGGACTTTGAACTCTGGGCACAACATTCCTAACCCTTCCCCCAGAGAGGTAGAAAAGATCTGTCTTCTGAGTGCTTTCACTCTGTGGCCAACTGCTCCAGCACCTGAGACAGAAGTCAATCCCAGAATGTCTGGACTGTGGCTATAAAAAGGACCTCAGAGCTAACTGTTCCTTTATCCATGTTTGACAGTGAAGCTGACTTGTTGGTTTACATTTCCATGCTTTCCAGGTCAGTGTGTCTTGATTATCCTGGACCACTGTCACAGAGCTCCATGGAGCAGCAGGGGAATAGAATTAAGGAGCATGTCCACTTTCCTCCACCTTGTATAATAAAGTACAGCTAGCTGTTATGACAGACTTGTGTCTGTGTATATATGTGTATGTGTGTTGAGAGAGGGGTATGTGGATGACAGTCTGCCACCTAGTGAGTCCTTTAAGATGTACATGCTAACAGTGGTTCAGATGACTTGTACAACTAGAGCCACTAAACTTCTGATGGTCATTGACTTATTTTGTGAATTCACTACAGTCCTGAACAGGTTGCTGCTGTCATTGTTTGCTTAAGCTGTAGCAGTTACTATTAGCTATGATCTGACATCTGATGCAGTTTGATATCTCTACTGTATGTACTAGTAATGTTGTTTGGTAGCAGGGTTTGTCTAGAATCCCTCAGAAAACTATGAAGAGTCCATTGGGAAATATTATTCATTAATATTCATAAACTGTTATATTCAATACAGTCATTCTTTTACTTTTGGCCTTGTTTAAATTTGTCCCTCCACAGCAGGCAGTAAATGCATACCCTATCATTTAACCCACTGAGTACATTGGCTGCTGCAGCTCAAAGCTTATTTTCCTTCCTCCAGCTACTACAGGTTGTTATTTTGAAGTGTGTTGTCTCCATGTTGTTCTTGCATCCTATGAGGACATGGTGAGACAGTGCATTCTGTCATACAAGGATTATCACCATAGTCAGAGCAAATGAAAGGGAAAAATTTTGCATCAGTGAAACCTTGTCCGAGTGTCTGGTCATGGATTTTCCTTTTCTTTGTAGAAATTGCATGTATAAGCATAGAGTGATGGATGTTAAATATAGCATGCCCACAGATGGCTTCTTTTACTAAGGATTAGACCCCTGAGTATAATGCAAAGAACCTGGAGGTGAGTAATGGCTCCATTGTTTTAGGGGCTGACTGGGCGAGATAGGTTCATGTACTTTGAGGTTGGTTCTCTTGTCTGTGGGGGCTTGGACTAGGCTTTCTCACTGTATAGATGTCACTTCCTGCATATGTAAGTGTGTGGTTGGCCTTTGTGGTACTGATATGCCAAGACAGTACAGTCACACGAGTGGAGGCAGCATGCTATAAAAGTACCAGTCTTGCCAGTTAAAGGGGTCGGGCTAAACAAGACAAATCTGGACGTGCAGTAACTGACAGTCTGTCCACACTCAAGGGCCCTACCTACTACTGGATATGAGATAAAGTTATCACACGGTACTCCTTGTGGGATAATGTGGAGTTCTAACATTACTTAGGATTAGACAGTAGTTTGATGGGTGGGATAGATGGCCAGAAGTTGAAGGCCAAAAGACATGTGAGTTGTATTCACATACCTGTACCTGTGATGTCCATCATAGCCAGTCCCCAGCTAGAAGTCATGAATGTTGCACTGGACATGTATGGCACTTGTGCTTATCTTCTAGCCCTGTGCCTTCTTACATCCCGCAACTTTCACTTTAGGGGGATGGTGTACTTTTGCACCACCGTGGCAGTTTTTATCATTTTTTTAATGTTAAATTCCCTGCCTGTCACTGGATTATTGAACTGTTTTTACTTGATACTCAGTTTAAGCCCATCTTACATGTGATGATTATTTGGGGAGAGACTTTGTTCAGTATACTCCATTTTTGTATTGAAGTTCAGACTTCCCTGTCCTGTCCCTTGCATTTGAACTATTTAGATGCAGAAACACTAATTTTTGAACCAAAGTTCTAGAATGTGTTACACTTGTTATAAATTCCTTTTTGTGTAAGATTTGGTACCTGCTTGAATACCATAGGTCTGAATGCCCATCACTTGTTAGTACATGTACATCTTTGTAGATTCCTGTTACCATGTTACAACTGTTTGGATTTTGTATGTTTTTACATAGATCTGGCTTGAGAACATTGCTATTGCTGCAGTATCTCTGTTGCCTTGGTCACTGCTGGGTCTGTTTTAGCAAAGATTATATTGTCTTGGATCTCTGGGCCTACCATACAAAGAAGACAATATTCGTCCATAGCATCCAGTTTTTTGCAGGTTCTAGAAACTAACCAGTTACTGTTGAAAGAAGTATGTTTTTTATTTCTGATAGAAGGCTGGCCATTGTGAGAAAAATGTTTCTTCTCATTGATTATATTTTGTGCACCATTGCTCATTTTACTGTCCCAGTCTCTTTCTCCAATGTTAGAGATGGTAGTTATGCTGCCTGTGGTGGCCTTTAGGGAGAGTACATTTGCAGTGATTTCTGTGTTAAAATTTCCTTTTTTCACTGCCAGATGCAGTACTGGAACGCAGTGTAGCCAACCTGCTCCTAGGAGGCCCTTTAAGACATTTCTTTAACTTGGTTATGTGGCGTATAGTATAGTAAGCATAGTAAGGTGACCTGAAGAACCTTCCTCCACATCCCAAGGACTACTAGGCAAGCTGTTACTAGAGCCTTTTTTCAGGCTACATTACTAAGATTGCCTAATACAGTGTCACCGTCAAGTCTTACTTGATGTTTTACCACCTAGAGCTGAGCAAATCTCGTTAGTTAAGTGATTTTTTGAGATAGTAATGCCAGCGTGATTTATGCTGCTGATGTTTACATTTGCTGCCTGTAATCATACCCTACTAATTCGTAAGAGTTTTTTAATGTATGTTTTACTGTAAATTAAATATTAGTGGTGATGTGAAATGAAATGAATCCTGATGTTAGCTTTTATTGAATCTTACATGAAACAGATAAAACTATTTGTGAGCATCTAGCTAGTAACTAATGTAAATGTGAAAGTTTTTTGCATTTTTGCATGATTTACAATGGCTTACAACAGTTTTGGGGAGGTTCTGTAGATGAGTGGGTTGTAAGTAATCAGTTCTTGTAGGCTGTTATTATAATTGAAGCATTTTTTTAGCAGTCTGACTCTTTATTTTCTTGTAAGTCTTTTAAGAGTTTTGTTTTCCTTTGGTTGTCTGGGTATTGGGTGCCTTGCAGTAGTCCCGCCAAAAAAAGAAAACTATATTCTAACTTCTTTTTTTTGGCACATTTTGCCCCCACTTCTTACTGATCCTTAGTCCCCTTCTGGCCATTCATCCCATTCTTTCCTTATCATCACTGGGGTGAGGGTCGACAGGGAAGAGGCCATCATTAAGGTAGCCTTCAGGGGCAGTTTGGTTTTTGTGTCTTTAAGGCAACCCCCCCTGCACCGACCCAATGACAATATGTGGGTGGGATCTGCAGTGTACTGACCTGTACGACAGGCTGAAGTCAGTAGGATACCCAATCCACCAACAGGTGACACTGTGTGACAGCTTCTCCCCATCTTCTGTAGGGAAGTCAGGCCAGCACACATGTGCCTTTGGGCATGCGCGCCCTCTCCCTTCCCTGGATGGGAGCACCCATTATCCTTTGTCAGTGCCATTAAGCACCTGAAATGCTAATCGACCTTGGGTTGCTTGAGCTGTAGACATGACTGAATTACTCTATATGACCAGTGCAGGCTACTACTCCAACTCCTTTTGAATTTTAGGGAACCTTTACAGCAGTTTGTGTGTTTTCTGGTCACCTACTTTTTTTTCTGTGTTGTTATCTTAATGCTTTGAATGACATGGTTTTGAGTGACTTTTCATTCTCTTTGTTTTAATATATTTGCCATGCTAATTTCTTGTGGTAGAGAGGTGTAGATGATAGTGCGGATTCGCTCACTATCTGTCCACCAACACTGACAGTTTTTTTTTATCTTTTTTTGATGTATGTTTCATTAAGGTAAGAATGGTTATTTCAAGTATGTGTTTAGCCAAACCAAGAACTCCTGAAGGATCTCCTCTATCATGAAATGAGGATTTGTAGTGTTACACAGCACTGTGACTTTTGCAACAGTTAAGTAGATCAAAGTAATAAAATTAGTTGTGTTGTAGTGATTTGTGTGCATGAAATGTCAGCACTTATGATAATTTTGCATGTGTTTTTTAAACAGCTCCGTACTGTAATGAATTAATTCAGAATATGGAAAGCAACCCTCTGTCTCGAATGATTTGGCGTGCACTGAAGCCTCTGCTTGTTGGTACAATACTGTACACACCAGATACAGTTGCCACACGGCGAATTATGGAAGAGGTAAGTCATACTTAAGAGTCCCATATCATTTTTAACTAGGTAAGTGAACTGATCCTTAAACCTTTTGCAGCCATGGCTGCTCATGTCTCTTAAAAAGATGTGTATGCAGAAGTCGGAGTGGTGGTGGTGATAGGGTGGGGATAGTTTTTGCAACAGCTCTGTTTCCTGAAAGAAATCCTACTACTTTCTCAGTACATTGTATTGTGCTTATATGACCTTCTCCCTTGTATGTAGAGGTGCAGTTGTTGTTTGTCTTTTGGCTTTTCCCGGTTAAGGGTCGCCACAGTGGAACTCTGGTCCGCTAATGATTGGCAGTAGATTTTCACGAATGCCAAGGTGCCAGCTCGATGTCCAACCTTCAACGAAGGCACGCCCATTTATGCATATCTTTCGAACGCCCATCCAACCGCGGGGAGGACATGCAGACTCCACACAGAAGGCAATCCTCGCACTTCAACTGAGAATCGAATGGCAGAACCTCTTGCTGTGAGGCAACAACGCTACCGCTGTAACACTGCGGATGGTTATGTAGAGGTACAGTGATGAAGTTATTTAACTTTAGAGATTGCCACGCTCTTCCTGCTGTATAGCCTCAACCAGCAGGTAACTCAGATTGTAAGTGCCATTATTGGATGTCCACTTTCTCATCATTTGGACCCCTTATTAGTCCGAGTTCCTGGTGCTGCCTTGGAGAATCTGAGCCTGATTTATGCTTGGAATGGTTTTAGATTCGTTTTCAGAAAATGAGTAAGCTTGACAGTAAGTGGAGGTGACAGTTTCGTTTTTTTTAACCATAGATATATCTCATAATGGACTTGGTCTGGTTTTATAAATACTTTTAGAAATTTATTGAGCTTCTTGGTAATATTAAGTGCCAGATGATTTTTTTTTTACTATACATAATTTATTCTGGCAAAGTTATATCTGTACTGTTGCTCACATGGGTCATTAAAAATGTCCATGCATCTGTTTATTATTCAGTTAACTGAATAAATAAAATAAATAATTAAAAATACAGCTCTGACTATATTTCTGTGAAGATGAATCTTTTAAGAATTTTGTGGACTGTTTTTTTTTCTCACTGCACCACTGTATATGTACCAGGTTAAGTGGTGTAATAATATTCAGTTGCCACAACTTGCAAGTTATTTGCATTTAAGAAGTGTGTAAGGCCCCGTAGATATAACAGCTAATTGAAGGGTGATCTGGTCTCGTTGGATGATTAAGTATAGAGTCTGAAGTTATGTGAGAGAAGATGATGGTTATGTTATAGTTACACAGTGTAGTTGATTTGTGACTCATTTCTTTAGACAGTATGTTACAACCCCAGCCTCCTTTAATTGTGCAACCTTTTGTGGCTGATCTGTGGAAAGTGTGTGTGTGTGTGTGTGTGTGTGTGTGTGTGTGTGTGTGTGTGTGTGTGTGTGTGTGTGTGTGTGTGTGTGTGTGTGTGCGTGTGTGTGTGTGTGTGTGACTTTCAGAAGTGTACAGGTTTCAGGTGTGCACTAGCTCCCATTTCTTTTAGTACTGTGGATCCTGCATTGCTGGCTCACACGCTGTTTCTGTGGTAAGCTCCTGTCACTTGTATGTTACCACAGTTTTCCATGCTGCTTGTCAGCACTGTACATAATTCATTGATCAGCAGTATTGTAACCTGAGTAGATTGATAGTATCTCCTTAGTTTTTAACATAGTATGTATTTACAGTGATAAAAACATCAGTCTGTATTCACATAAGTACTCATTTTCAATTGTGTACTTGTGTATAGTGTAAGCATGTTGCTTAATAGGGTTCTTTTTTCGAGACCTGTACTGCACATCTTATTATAATTGAGACACAGTTGCAGCAGAGAAGTTTATGTCATGGCAGTAAACATAGTACAGAATTTTTTTTTTGTATCTCAGTAGATAGCAATGATGTGGGACTTGACATTCTTGCAGTTGTTGCTGATATTAACTGAAAATGTCACCATCCATGCTGGTTTTATCTGACATCTTCCTCCTGTGTAAGCCCCTTTGCTGTACCTGATGCTGATTTGCTGGCGGGTAGTTGAATATGGTCTTACAGTCTACCCTGTATAAAGGATATAGGCCCCTGTATGGAGGGATATAGGCTACTTCTGAAGGAAGGGTCAATCAAGATTGCAGGGAGCTCAGCAGGAGTATTGTCTGAAGAGCTCATCTGAAAATCTCTAATGAAAAGCAAGCAGTTCCAGTCATTATTCTAATTAAATTTAGTGTACTGGGTGTCTGTTCATGTCTACCCACATTGCCCACAGCACCTGGTAAATGGGAAAATAGATTAGAAAAGTAATTTAAGTCTAAAAATCTAAATAAAGCGGTCCGTAACAAAGAAGGATACAGCGGGAAGTTAGAAGACTGAGCGATTTGCATGAACCCCTTCCTTTGTTTTTTTATCCATAGTTTAACTCTTGTGTATTCTGCACAAGGATTATTTAAACCTTTTGCTTCCCACTGATGACTGCTTAATCTGTAGACACAGGCATACAGTTGTTGAAAGTATGAAGTGCCTTTCTTGCCACCCTGTCACTCATGTTTGAATTGCCAGTGTTGGTTTGTTTTTCACTAGTAAGAAAGTGCAACTGTAAAATTGTTTGCAAGTAGGCAGACTGCTAGCCAAGTTCTTGCTGATTGCTGCCCAATGGTGTGTTCCCCTTACTTGGGGAAATTATCTTCCATTGAGTCTTGTCCCTACACACATATCCATTTTACACCTCTCAGAAATTTTCAGGAGACTGATAACAGCACTGTTTTCCTTATAATTACACAGCTACATTTAACATAGATGTTGAGATCATTTGTACCATTTTAAACCTCACAAAAACTTTTCATCTAACTGCCCGTGTCAGATTGCGTCCCGCACTTGTATTCTCCCAGTGATTTGCAGATTACCTGTATGATCTGGTTTGCGCTCACATTTGGCTGGGTTGGATTTGTTTCAAATGCATATGGCAGTACAGTGTAGTGGTATAACAAATTAATCCTCACTACCCCCCAACTACTTTTCTACCCAAACTTCTAGAATTTGTGTTGACTTTACAACTGTCCTGAGCTATGGTGTTTTGTACTATCAACCAGGCATCTATGTATCTGTTGTAAAGATCCCGTATCTTCTGTCACACATTGATTTTATGCCTTACTGCCTCCTCAACGGTCTTATTTTTTAGTTCAGATTTCTTATAAAAGCAGCTGCGGCCACTGGGCACACATTGTGCCTTAGCTTTTTGTGTTTGGTTTGTATACAGTTTATCTTATCTGATCACAAAAAAAAAAAATCTGTTGACCAAGTTTTATAAATAGAAGCCGAGCTTCTGCTTATTTTTTTCTCTGGTTTAAGCAGTTGTGTGGCATAATTGTGCTACATTAGCATGTGTATACTTTGATATCTTGTGGACTGAAACATAGCGTGCTTGTCACAAGGAATTATGTACGACTGCTGATGATATTCATTATAGTTCTAGGATGCGCATGCCACTCCATGTTCAGTGTCACTGAAACTACTAAAAACGAGGTTTTATTAGTCTTACCTCCAGTCTTTTGTGAAAAAAAAAAAAACGATATTTGAGTTTTACCTATCTGTCATTTTACCTCTTTAGTGTCCAAGATGAAACAGATTTTCTAACAACAGACTTAAGTAGTGACAGTTCTGTAATAAACAGATGAAATGCATATTTGTCCTTCTATACCTGTTTGGGAAGGATTATACTTAAAGAGAAATTTATACTTGCTGAAGTAGTGTATCATCTGCTCTAGTAGCACTGGTTTACACAATGAAGGTTTGCACTAAAGGGTAGGGATAATTTAGAGAATGTATATATAACGTGATGCTGGACAAAACAAAGTGAGCCTTATGTGTTAAGTTTTTATTGTTATAATTGCTTTGTGAAAGAAAACTGCAGTTGCTAAACCTTAGTAAAATGATTTGCTTGCTTTGTGTTTTCTAAAGTAGTTCCCCTTTGTATCGAGTTTATTTTCATTTTAATTTTAATGGGATATCACAAAGAAAAATATATTCTACTTTACACACTGAAACAGTGACAGATGGCAGTGACAGGTGACACAGATTGGCCAAGTGCCTTACTTCTGAGGACCTTCAGCTATATGTCAACATTGCATTGACTGAGTGGCTCGTGACGGCTACTTCATAGTATCTCTGTATTGGAAGGGTACTACAGAAATCAGAAGGTTTCTGCTTTTTTCACCGAGAGTCAGGTGCTTAGGTAATTGCAGAGGTCAGCACCATTTGCATAATACACATTCTTGTATTTTTTCTTGAATGTGGGAAGGTAGAAAGAGACTTGTAAGTAGTGCTTATTATAAATGTCTCATGCACATGCAGTCTTTTAACTGTTTGTTTTGATAACATTAACCACTGACGTTTTTGTGTTGCCAATAGGTGAATAAGACCTTTCAGGAACTGTCTGTTTTCCAAGATGTGGGAGGAATGTGGAAAGAGTTGAAGCCCAAAATAAGGACGTTTATGAAGGACAGTCAAGAAATGAATCTTGTTCGGGTGAGTGTTCAGAGGAGATGCTCTGCAGTTTCTACAGTAATGAGTAAAATAAAAAGGACCAACAGCACACATCTGAGAAAGAGCCTGAGCTGTTCTGAGCTTATAGTGAGGCTGAAGGGTAGCATTTCATGTCCTTGAGAATTCAAATCTTCTTCCTCATTGAGGACATAGGCACATTCTGTAGGTCAGCATTGGTGGCTGTGAAAATGGAGATGCAGCTTTGTGTAGAAGTGATCCATGTAGACGTGAACATATCAACCGCTTCGATCATGCTGCTGACAGCGACAAATAGAAGGAGTTAAGAGAATGTTTTAGCCACTGATGGTAATGGTTGTCCATTATTCCTCCTCCTGTTTGCACAGACAGTGCTGTCATTTATTAGGCCTAGTATGTGACACATCTGAGTAAGTCCATCAGAGAGAGTTCATGTCTTGCATTGACTCTGGAGGGTAAGACTATCCTAGAGTCTGGTGTTGCAATGGAGGCATACCTGCTCTGCCCACCAAAATAAAAAAGTAAATGAAAAGGCATGGGAGTGGGAGTGCAGTTTTCTAAATCGTGTACCCACACGTCATCATTTTTGCATATGACCATTTGTTTTTTACTGTCTGACAGCAAAGCCATGCCTGATCATTGTATGTGTCTGGAGTTAAAGGACAACAGTACAGCCATAACTGAGTGTTCCAGTAGTGCATTTGTAAAGCTACAGCTTCTGTCTGTGGTAAGACAGCTTTAAAAGAAGGTGCAGGCCATCAGGAAGTGGTTGTGGAGTTAAGGAGAGATGGGAATGAGGTAATGATATCATGCTGTGCTGTGACTTAGTCATGTCACATCATTTGCAGATTGTTTGACACATCCATATAAAGGTCTGAGTGGGGCAGTGAAAAAGAAAGTTGACATCAATGATTTGGTACTGGAAGGTGCATTGTATACATACTGTATAAAGCAGTCACAGAGTCTGACTTTACTGTGAGTTATACCACTAGGGCTGCTTCTCACTCCTGTTGTGAAAAGTAAACTGTAGGACTACCATAGGATAAGTGTTGTGAACAGTGTCTGACTGGGAGCTGGACACTGGTATGTCTGTGTGAAGGACAGTAACTTAAAGGCAAACATGATGGCAGGGGGAAATAAAATTTAATAATTACTTCTCAGAATAATATTTTGTCTCAAGTACATTACTTAAATTGTTATTGTACTTGCAAAGGAAACACAGTGTGCATCTAGAACACTTCTGATGGATTATAAAATTGACATGTTTTATTTTGGCTAAAGAATCTGTAATACATAACAGTTTCTGAGATGCATAGTTGGGAGGGAGGAAGGGATAATGATTATCCAGAAAAAAGAAAAAGTCCCCATTTCTATAGTTTGGCAGTATGTCAAGGACAGGGACCTAGTCCCTCGCTGTTGTTGATCAAATAGGCTGGTGGGTAGAGGCAGCAAACTCTTACCAGATTACCAGAGTTCAGTGGGGGAAAGGGGCAGTAATGAAATATTTAGACCTCATATTCTGTACCGTGTCACTTTGTCTGGCAGTTAGTGTTGTTAAGTAAAGATTCTGTGCTTTGAACTTGTCTTTTATAATCCCTGTTAAAAACCTCTCTATCCTTGGATGTCAAACACTTGGGACAGAATTGGTTGAAGAATGTGGCATAATCAAGACTTTAGGGAAAGAAATGTGTTCTTTTCTGAGGGGAGACATCACATAAAGATGTCTTCTGTGTGGCCTTCAGTAGCTGGTGCAACACGTGGTGCCTACTTCTGTAACATGTCATGCGGCAGTTTTTTTGTTTAATTTTATTATTTCAAGGTCTCCCACATGGGGCACAAACACACACATACTGAGTTTGGCCTGTCACAACATGCCTACACTAGAGGTAAGCGATATGCACACTCAAAGATTTCTTGTGCACGGTTTAAACCTTCGTCTGCAGTGCATCATTGAAGGATTCCAATACTCAGTGCCTAAAAACATGGCTTGTTAAATGTACCTGTATTTACTAGCTCACCTAGATCATAATCAGGGAAACCGCACACTATCTTTTTTTTTTTTTTTTTTTGGCTGGGACCAAATTATTGCCTTCACTTTCTTTTTTTATGTTTATTTGACTCAGTGATATTGAAAAGAGAACCTGAAGGCCTTCATTAATAATAACAGAACTGAACAGCAGAGGACAAGATGTAGTACAAAGATAAGTTAATGGGCTCATCCAGACATCCCAGGCAAGATCAGAGAAGGCAGAAGGAATGCGACACATAATGTTGGCCTGAACAGCACACCTGTAGTGGCCTCTATTCTTTCATCATGGGAGTCATCATCCAGTATTGAGAGGATGTCATCCCACTTTTCGTACTTAATTGGACATGCAGTTGAGTGGGGATGCAACTCCTGGTGCCCACTCTTACAGCAAGATCTGGGTTGTTAGTCATTGCTTTCTCTTTCTCATTGGCACAACCAGATCCCCCTGAAGAGAACCTTGAACAGGTTGTGTATCCATTGTGGCCAGTTTTGTGGGTCTGATCTCAGGCCCAAAGGATGGAGTAAATTTTGCCTGGTTGTTCAAGGCCTAGGGCTGGCATTATGCAGAAGCTGCTGTGTGCACATTATTTGGGCCTTGGCCTTCCCCATTCTTGTCTTGCATTTTAAGAACATGTTCAACACATGATGGTTGACTGGATACATGAACATATGGCCCAGCAGTTGGGTACAAGGTTGGTAGTTGACCCTACAGTGGCCTTTCATCACTTGCACATGCCTCCCTGTCACTCACAACATTGTCTGAACTTTTGCCTTCTGTGACCCCAACTACTGTCCTGATATCAGAGTACAAGAGCTATTAAAAGGGAATTTACCAGGCATGAGCACCTTCCTATATTCTTATTTTTATTCCATTGCCGAGCCCGAGGAGGTAGACATTCCTGTTCCACAGACTGATAGACTAATGAGTATTTTTATCCTTTTAGCACTTACCCAGAATACCTGTCCTTTATAGGTTTTTCAGTGTATCTATTATGTTTGCTGTCCTCCTGAAGACTCCTTCCATGGTGGGACCACCCTTCCCCTTGTTGGAGCATGTCAGTGCTTGTCATGGTTAGAAAGAGATTGTTGTTGTGGGTCAGTCCTTCTTTGAACTCTTATTAGGGATACCACATTTGTAGTTTAGAAGTACCATATTCATATCCTTCCATGGCTAATAAGGCAGACCATTTGTATCATTCACTGCCAAGGTGGAGTTTTCTTTATTTCCTAAGAGAGGTTTATGTGACATTTCTTTTAGGCATAGGTGTTTTAGCACCAGCATTTGGCTGGTCTTTCCTTATACTAAATGTCAGGTGCTGTGTACAGGTTTAGAGAAATGGATTATGCCTGAGATGACCTGGGTTCTTTTAGTGGTCCAGGCATTGGTATTGGTGGAGCTGGCTGTTGAGGAATAGGAGTGAATGTCAGTGGTCAGTTCATCCATGTTGAGGAGAGGGAAACTGTAAAGTCCAGCTGTAAGCGTACTTGCTGGTGGTTGGTCCAATGCTGTAACTTATTGCCAAGGCACTATCTAATGTTTGTGTAGCCAATGAGCGTGTGCATGCTAGTCTAATGTTATGAGTGGGAGGATGCATGGCATAGCCAAGTATTATAATGTACCTACCAGCTGATATGGAGCAGGCTGATAAGCATGTTAAAATACCTGACCTGTCACAGGGTGACAGGAGCTGTACTCCTACTCTTGATTCTCCTTTGTGGTATTTTTCAGTGCCAGGAGTGGGGACACTAAACTGACCATTTGGGGATATGGCTGAATGAGGAGATGGTGGGCCAAAAAGAAGATGAAAAATGTTATGGACAGGTTTTGTCACAGCAAACTGTACTTCCTGCTTTTGCTGCTTTAAAGACTTACTTGAGATGACATTCAGTGAGGACGGTGTCACTTATTTGCAGTTTTTCTTTTAACACCACAAGCGAACATACCAGTTACTGATTTTCTTTTGTTTTCATAATTACATTTACCTTTGCAGAATTATTGCCTCTGCCTCCTTTAGCGTTTCAGCACCCATTTTTTTTTTTTATTTTTCCTTCATTCTATTTGGAGTGCTTTAACTTTGTTTTTCTGATTTCTTCTGCAGTTGTTCGACCTTTGTTATTAGCACCTTGATAAAGCTGAAACTGAAGTTGAAACACTATAACTTGTACATCCATTCCAGGAGTATAATATTATATTGGAGGGGTATGCTTTTCAGTTATCCTGTCTGAACTCCCTGTTTCATCTTTTAGGCTTGTTCCACCTTTTTTTAGGTTGTTTTTTTGGTATACTTCTTGGGATCCTAACTTGTTCCACTCTGTGCAGAAAGACCTCTCAAAGTAAAATGTAACAAACATCCAAGTCATTTTGTCTTTTATAGGGTCTTTTGCTGTAGATGACTGACTCACTCTGTCTCTTACCCCCTTTACATAGAACTCTGTAGCTGGAAGCTCATTTATGAGCATTTGAGGCATATAATTTAAGAATTTAGTAAGTTTGCATTTATAAGTGCATGGTCAACTTGAGTTCAATGTGAGGTAGAAACTAGAGGTCCTGTTAGTACACTTGCTTCATATCTCCCCCAAAGGTACCAAGAGTAGATCAAAGGGGATTTTTTTACGCTTTTAGTGCAGAAACGTCTGATTTTTAAGAAGAGGTATGTCTGAAGTCACAGAACAATGCCCCCAAATATTTCACCCACTTCAGGTGCCCCTATTGAAGTTCTGCTAATATGGTAAGTATCTACACATCTCTTCTACCAACGTATTTTAGGTAAACTGAATTGCACCAAACTGAGAATGGTCACCCCATCATTCTAGACCAAAAGTTTACAACCTGAGAGCAAAAAGTATCATTATTTTAGCCATTTCATTAACTGTTTTTGAACAACATTCTGTGTAGGCTCCTAGCTTGATTTTTAATGATACAAATAAGTATGTCAACAAACAACTGAAATGTAGAAATGTAGATACTTTAACAATACTGTATTGCTGCTGTTAGGTCTACTCATGTTTTTAAATGCCAGAGGTTGGACGCTTAACTCCAGCCTGTGTGCCATCATTTCAAGGGGCTTTTTTGCAGACTGACTTTAATTTTACTTAATTTGTAATTTTAAACTGATGGTATTTTTGGGATGAAACTAAATCAACTGCTAGTAATAGCTTGTTTTGTTTCTGAGTTCTGGTCTCACACATTTTCCCCTGACAATTTCAGGAATCTAGCAGATGTACACTGTTTTCTTATATTAGAATTTCAGAGAGTTTGCTGGTGTCCCAGAATGACTGCAGCAAGGTTAGAACATAAATCAAAACAACAGTAATTCTGAGTTTACTTGCTTTATTTATTTGTATATGTATTTATTCAGCATGATGTTTATACTGTCCCTAGTGTGCTAATGCACTATACTGTCGTTGACAGGGTCCTGGGTTAGATATTTGGCAGGGGTGAATGTATAGAGTTGAGTTGGCCTATTGGGCTAATTAGCTGCGCTGTATGGTGTGGCATTAGCTTTGAAGTAGTAACGACGTAAGTTATGCTGTGGCCCACTGGTTTTCATTACAGATCTTTCCTTTGTTTTAGGTTATGGCTTTCAAGACTTTTTTAAATATTACTGGGGTTTTGTTTGCTACACTTACAACTGAAAGAAAACAAAAGAAAAAGGTAAATGGCCACAGCTCAAAGAGAGTAGTTTGTTTTGGTTAAAAAAATTCTTAGGGTGTGCAGTTGTATTTTATGATTTGTGAGATGAAGCCTGGTGATGACCAGAGAGTTAAAACAAATTAAACTGAGTACGATGAAACTGTTGGTGGCATTTTAATACCGTTTAGGTGCCTGTGATCTGGATGGAGTTTTCTCCGGCATTGTTTTTGTAAACTGCTGTATTATTTGTGTGAAGACAGCAGGCTTGTGCGACCACACTGGAATATCTCAAACAAAAGTCAACAAGACAGGAGTGGCCATGCCTTGTGCTGAACTTTCTCTTTAATCAGATTTTAACCCTTAGTCATACCATGGGGCATCTGCCAAAACCCTTCATTTGTTTTAGATGGGCGTGCAGACTATTAACCAAGGAAATGTTTGTAATGAATTGTGAATTTTAAGTGGTGTAGTCATTATGCTAATTTTTGTAAATTTAATATTTCTCCGAATTATCACAGAGCCTTCTGAAGAGTAATGCTAGTGCCAGTATATTCAGACAGCAGTTGGATGGCTACAACTTGACAATTGAGCAGATATCTATGTTTCTTTCTAAACATCCAGAAGATGTGCATAATTCAGATGGTGCTGTCTATACTTGGCGAGAAGTCTTGAATGAAACGGATCATGCTATCCAGATGATATCTAAATTTATGGAGGTTTGTTCTTGTTCTTTTTGTTCTCCTTCTCTTGTACTAAGCTTCATTGTTTAAGAGTTTGTAATTGGCTGAGAGCCTAGGACATGTTCCCAAATAGCAGCGTATTTGTGTTCATTTTGTAAACATAAGTCTAGTTTCAAGTTGAATCAGAATGGTTATTGTAAGAGAACAGTTCTTGCATGTGTCTTGTTTTCCACTAGTATTTGTGTACAAAACCACATGCTTTGCATGTAGTGCAGTGTAGCAGATAGTGTAAAACAAATTTTAATTACTTGTAGGACAACATATTGTTTTGCTTAGTTTATGAATTTGTAACTGCTGACATCAGAGTATTAGGCAATAGTGCTATGCAGAGTATTTGTGTGTGTTTGTAATTTTAATTTGATAAGACATACTCTGCTGCTTCCTTGGGATGAAAATACACTCTTCTCAGGGGGACAGCAAAGCTTGCCAGCTGAACTATTAGATCAGATGTAAATTTCTTGCATAATCCTGCAGCTTTGAAATGTATCCGTCTATTGCTTGTGTGTGATGTCACCAGCAAGGCAAGATGTTTACAAGTAAGAAGGGAAAATTAATGTCATCTAGTCTGTTGAGCTTAACTAACTATATGTTAGGCCTGCACTGTTCACTTTTAAATAGTGGCGTGTTTGTTTGTGTCTGTGTGTCTGTGTGTGTATGTGTGTGTATGTATGCGTTTGGGTAGGTATAGTGCTAACTGATCAATACAATCGGATCTGTTTTTTTAGTCTCTAAGATACATTTGGCTTGTTCTTAATTGCTGTGTAAATTTATAAAACTGTGTTGCAGGCAATGAGCAGTATGTAGTTATTATAAAAGCACATTTGCCATGTTAAGAGATGAGATGAGATGTTAAACCGAGACCCCATTTGCCTAACTTGGTGGTAACTCATGTGGATGTAAAAGATCCCCATGGCACCTATCAAAAAGAGCTGAAAAGATCCCTGATGTCCTGGCCAAATTTCTCCTAGTAGTAGAAATGCCACTTCGGGTTTCCTCTGAAAAAGGCTACTAGCGTAGTGAGGCCACCCCAGTCTATAAAAGATAAATAAATAAAAATAAAATGTAGTGTTTGTATTACTGACCTAGTGAGACCCAACTTCTTCAGTGGAAAAATAAGTCCTGGTTTGCCTTTCAGTCATTTTTGCTGATGTTATTAGGTTGGCCTGAGAAGCAGAGGTTGACCTGCAGGTTACCTTATGGTTAGAGGAAATGAGAAAGCTACTGATTGTAACTTGCTGCAGATTACCCTGTGGCTAGGTGAAATGAGCAACCTAGTTGTTGTTTGCTCTAGGTTACCTTGCAGTTATGGCAAATGAGCAAGCTGGTGATAGTTACCTACAGTTGCTCATTTTTTTTTTATCATCTTAAGTGAGTCACACTTCTTATAAATAGATGCTTAAAGCAACCAAGGTAAAGAAATCCAGTTTTGCATTTGTATAAGTGTGACAGTTGCAGGAATGAGGTAGAAACACTTGTTATTCAAGGAACTACTTGTCTTACAAGTTGTCATTCCCATTGAGGCTGCAACATGAAATTACTTTAGTCCTCTGTCTTACATTGAACCCTCTTGCTTATGAAACCTAACTGTTTTGCACAAACTGAGTATTTAATGCGTTCTTTTGCAGATTTTTTTTCTTGTTAATTTTTACCACACTTTTCATATTTGGTGCTTTCATATGAGTTGTTTCTTGAGAATTTTTAATGGTAGCTGAATATTTCACAAGAACTGACTTGTACTGATTTTTTCTTCACTGTGTATGGCTTGAACTTATTCTTTTATTAACATGTATATATATATTTTCCACAGTAAATCATCTCATTGAGACGATGAGTGGGCCTCTGTCTTGAATGACAAAAGTGGTTTGTTGGGTGGCTGGCCACTAAAATAAGGAGGAGTTCGGCAACACAGTAACAACTATCCCATGGGGGGACATGACAAGGAATGGCAGATTAATCATGTGTTTCTAATTTTCAGTTGTCTGACTTTGAAGGTGTCACAAGTTTATAAGGATATAGCATGAAAACTTTCTGGAAAAAGGCAGATATTAGTTCTGCTGTTTTGCTGAGAGACATCTTGTTGAGAACTTTTCAAAATTGTTCTCACTGAGTGTCCCTCTTGTTGACCTGGCCAGCTTGCTGAGTCTTACTTCATCTAATGCCATCGTGGATGAGGGGCACAGTTTTCCGAAACTGAGATCAGAATTCTCTATATAGGGAAACAGTGATCCTTTTTACTGTATGTAAGTAGCAGGGGTTTATGGGAAATGTCACTCACATGTGGGATACAAGGTGATTAGTCTTGGTGATTTGGGCTCGGAAATGATTAGTTGTGATAAGTTGAGAAAGTGGTATCTTGCCGATTCCCTAATCTGTGAGTTACCAGCGGACTGAACTCAGTGAGTAGGTGCTCGACAGGTTTGCCTTTGAAGTAATGGACCAGATCTCCCTGTAGACCACATCATTTTAGAATGTAAGATTAGTGAAGCTTACAGTTTACCTAGCTTGGATACTAGTGCTTATGACAGTCTAGTGTTACAAATTATTTTAAAAAGCTGCTTGTCTGTAATAGATGCAGACAGTCATATTAAGAGTTATCAGTTATTGGGGTGCAGTACATTAAATATGTTGAATAGTTGTGTTCTCTCCCTTGTCAGCTCAGCTCATTGAGGATGTCCAAATTCTTTATTCATCGCCTAATGCAGCCAAACTATACACTGAAGTTGTGATGTTGTGCAGTACCAGCACATTATCAATCTGTCATTATAAATGACTTACTGATAACTCTGCATGTCAGCGTAACAACTCTACAAATTCATTGATAATCATTAGCCATAGTAACACTTGTGATAGCTCAGTAAACTACTCCGGTTCTGATTTTTAAAACAGATTTGCACACTGTTGCTGAATAAACTTATTTAAAATGTTTCTAAACACTTGTGTTTGCACTGCATATTCAGGAATGCTGCACTTTTGCATATAAAGTAAATTTCAGTGCCAGTTCATCATATGTTTGGCTTTCCACCTTATCCTCCCTAACTCACTCTACACTGTTTATCTTATGCTTGTTCCATAAACAGTTGATGTTTCTGACTTCCTGCCCACATTTTAGTTTCAAACAAAGTATTTATTTCATACTTTATTAGATTATCTTTCAAATTCAGTTTTGTATACACTGCAAGGTGTGTTACATCCCACGTCTTTAGAGGAATTCTGTTCCACAAATTTTTTAGCATCTGCCCCCTATTTTTTCTCTAAAGTATCAGTTCTCTTCATTTTTTTACCCTTAACCTCACCGTGTATCTTTTTCTTATTCTTCACGTCTTTATCTGTTAATGTTTGCCAAGAGTGTTGTTAGTATTCGGAGGGGACCCAGAACTGCCTCTTTCTGCAGTTCATACAGGATTGCTCGTATCAGTAGGGTTTCTAAATATCTCTGAAAAATTATTTTTTATTAGCCAGTTGCTCGTACTACTGCTGGGACTGTGTGCCCTTATTCCCTATTGCAGCATGTCTTGATATTTTTAAACTTTGTATCATTCATTGTAGCAATTTTGATAATCGGTGCTGCTTTTGTCTTTTTCTTTTGCGCTACAATATCCAGTTTCCTTACTTATACCTCCTTCGATGTTGGTATGAGATACATGATCATTGCTTCTTCATTTTAAGTAATCCTTTGTGGTTCATTTTTCGAATGCCTCTCAGCTACCTCTGTGTGGAATGATAACACAGTCTCCAGTGTAGCGGTTTTGTCACATTGTTAAGTGGTTTTGTATACAGCCTCAGTCATAAGCATATCACAGCCTACAACAAGATGCATAACTGTTCATAGCTCTCTGCTGCAAAACATACATTTGTCTGTATTTCTGACCTTTTCTATGGATTTTGTGAACTATTCACTCTCCTGAGCTGCCAATGTTAACCTTTCATATTCTGGTTTAAATTCGCCTCACCTCAGCTGCCTGTGCTTCAGCTCTTGATCAACGTGATTGTTCCATTAGTTCGCTGCACTTTCTGCTGTAACTGTGAACTTTTCACTTTTCTTTTTTTTCTTAGTCACATTCTTTATATTCTTTCTGTTGATGTTATGCACTTTCTTTTACTACATGATTTTTGTCTACTTCTGGTTTGATTGCCATCCCTGCTTCTTTCCTAAAAGCTTCTGCTAATCCGAGGAAAGATATCATGTTAAGAATTATTTTCTTCCTTCTTCACAAATATACCAAATAACCAAGGAAAAACATCAACCCAGGCTGCAGTCCAAACTTCCTTTGTTACAACTTCGCAAACATGAAATGCCTCTGTTAAGCACTTTCATCCCAAATTTCTCAGGGACTTCATCAGAACAAAGGAATTACCCCAACCCAGTCCTTAAATATATGCCAAATTAGTTAATTAAAATCAGTAATATCCAAATTACGAAATGTCTTGAGCCTTAAAAATATACAACACTGTTTACAATGTGTATGTGTATAGGAATAATATATATACTTGTATAAATAAAACCTAACTTTTATGACACATACAGCACTGTTGCATGACCTTTTATTAAACATGAATTTATCATCCTAAAATGTTTCTAAACTTTAACACGCAATTGATGCTTACACACTCATTAATTTTGCCATTTAAGTTCAGCAATATTTAAATTTTCATCTACCACAAACCCCTGTGCATCCTTTACTATTTGTTCAGTCACTAAAAATCCAAACCTATGATTCTGATATTCTTTAACATGTCTATACAGCGCATTAGTTAGCTTCATATTTTTGATATCAGTGACATGTTCATATATCCTGTCTTTAAATTGCCTACAAGTCTTTCCTATGTAAAATGTCAGACATTCTAAACATTTGGCCATATAAACCACATTTGTAGTTCTACAATTATAATGCCCCCTGATAGTTAAGTCCTTCCCGGTAAGGCAGAACGTATTGCTAGTCACCAGTATATAGGGGCATTGTGTGCAACTGCCACAGTTAAAGTTCCCGGCCTTTTTACTTCCTTCTCTAAAATTGTATAAGCCAGACTCCAAAATTTTCTTGAAAGACCTGGCCTTTCTATAAATAAAACTAGGCTTATCACCCACAACCTTAATCTCTTCCTTATCAATACGTAATATTTCCCAATTCTTCTTAATCACTGTTGCTATGTTAAAGGAATCAATATTATAAGTGGAAATGAAACTTCTTCCCATATTTTTCTTCAGATTATTGCTGTCAATATTATTAGCTGTTGTCAAACTCACATTATAAATGCCCCCTAAGACAGGCTTATAAACCCTTTTATTTCTCTTGTTGAATACTTTTTGTTTAATATTATCAACAAGGGTTAATGGATAGCCTCTCTTCAAAAACATGTTGGAAATAAGTTCCAGTTCTTCCTCAAATTCTCTATCCAAACTAACCATTTTGGCTGCCCTAACAAATTGGCCCTTAACAGTTGCCTTTTTCGGATGGTTTGGGTACCAACTGGTATAACTCAAATATAAACTGGAAAAAGTGGGCTTCCTATAAATCCTAGACACAAACCTTCTTTCCTGTGAATCAACCCTCAATTCAGTGTCTAAATAAGTTACTTTTTTCTTTACTGTATTCATATGTAAATTAAAAAAATTCACAGTTTCATTGATATAATTCAAAAATTCTGTTAATTTTTTTTGCATACCTTTCCACAGCAAACACATGTCATCCAGGTATTGGGTAAAAAACACAATATCATCCCTAAATTGACTATGAAAACTATTTTTTCTCCCAGTATGACATGACATAGTTCGCAAATATGGGAGTACAAGCTGCCCCAATTGCTACTCCAGTCACTTGCTTATAGTACTATCCCTCGAAAAACAAATAATTGTTTTTAAGCGCCACTTCCATTAAGGTGCTGAACACAGTAATGTTATCCTATTCAAAGCATCTAGTGTCTGCTAATTGTAGTTCTAACCATGCTAAACCAATACCATAGGAAATTACAGAAAATAAATTACATATGTCTATAGTAACTAAGTAAACGTTGTCCTTATATGCAATTTTATTTATAGTATCTAAAAATTGCCAAGAGTCTTTACATATATATAGGGAAAATACTGCCAGCCATTCTTCAAGTGAAAATCTAAGTATCTCCCAATGAAAACAGTTTTCGCCCTCTTTCCATCCACAATGGGTCTAAAACTTGTGTATTTCAATCCTTTATGTATTTTGGGAATTCCAAAAATGTTTGAAACTACTGGGTGGTCATTTTTTAAATATGCATATTCATTCCCATCAATTTGCCTGTGAAACAGCATGTCCTCCAATAGCATGTCAATTTGTCTATAAGCGATATTAATTTCATTAAGAGAACTTTCTTGATATATGTCATCATTCAACATGCTGGACATGTTGTTACTATAATCACAACAATCCATTATGACTACCCCATTACCCTTACTTAAATGGCAGTTATTTTTTAATGCCACAAAAGCCCCTGGAATTAATGAGTGTGTAAGCATCAATTGCGTGTTAAAAGTTTAGAAACATTTTAGGATGATAAATTCATGTTTAATAAAAGGTCATGCAACAATGCTGTATGTGTCATACCTAAAAGTTAGGTTTTATTCATACAAGTATATATATTATTCCTATACACATACACAGTGTAAATAGTGTTGTATATTTTTAAGGCTCAAGAGATTTCGTAATTGGATATTATTGATTTTAATTAACTAATTTGACATGTATTTAAGGACTGGGTTGCGGTAATTCCTTTGTTCTGATGAAGTCCTGAGAAATCTGGGATGAAACTGCTTAACAGAGGCATTTCATGTTTGTGAAGTTGTAATAAAGGATGTTTGGACTAGGGTTACCATATTTGTTTTTATGTAAAAGAGGATGAAAAATATGTGCTGCTACCAGCACATATTATTTCGTCCTGTTAAACCTGAAGAGCAAAAAAAAAGGGGGTGTATTTTGGCCCATATGCCGGTATACGAGCCAATCAAAACCTCGCACAGCGGACCCTCTTCTGTCATCAAACAGTTCCGCATTGAACAGAGCTCCGCTTTTTGATTGGCTCGTATACCGGTATACGAGCCAATCAAAACCTCGCACAGCGGACCCTCTTCTGTTCAATGCAGAACATCAAGCTGTTCCGCATTGAACAGAGCTCCGCTTTTTGATTGGCTCTTATACCGGTATACGAGCCAATCAAAAACTCGCACAGCGGACCATCTTCTGTTCAATGCGGAACATCAAGCAGTTCCGCATTGAACAGAGCTCTGTGTTTTGATTGGCTCGTATACCGGTATATGAGCCAATCAAAAAAAAAAAAAAAAAAAAAAAAAAACAAAGCAGAGGAAAGACTCTGAAATAGGGGTGTCTGTTTTTTGAAAATTCTGCGAACCCGGACAAATCGCAGCATTTTTAAAAACCGCCCGGACAGGAGCCCAAAAAAAGAGGATGTGTCCGGGGAAACCTGGATGTATGGTAACCTTAGTTTGGACTGCAGCTTGGGTTGACGTTTTTCCGTGGTTATTTGTTTTCTTCATTTTTTAGAACTTTCATTATGTTTGGATCCATTATGCATATGAATATATGTACATATCACAGACCTTTATGTGTAGTCAAGTTAAAGGATGCCCATGTGTTCTTCAGACCAAGATCTATGTAATCTTGGAAAACTGTGGTTTGTATATCATTTGATGAGCATGAAGCAGTTGTCTTGTTTTCTTATGCAGCTTATTTGGGTCTTGTTCAGACCAGTCGATCACCCCAAAGCTGCATATTAAAACAGGGGTTGCAAGTTGAGTTATACTTTGAACTTTATTCCTGGATATCTAAGCAGTGTGACTGTTAGTTTCAGTCCTCTAAAGTTTTCCTTACTAAGCTTTGCTCTCATTTATTCATGCTGTATTGATGCCCCTTCATCTTATTCTTCAGTTTTCCTACTACAGATGTTGCTTTTGCACATGTTTTAGACACACACACACACACACACACACACACACACACACACACACACACACACACACACACACGGCTGGTACCTTCCTCCATTTTAAGGTCTTTCGTTGAGCAGTTAGGAACTTTCTGTTCCATATACTTCTGTTAACATTTGTTTGGTATCTTGCCTTGTGCACTGAATATTATATTACTTTTTAATCTGAAAAATTGTACTCCTGTCTCTTTATTCTGTATTTATTAATGTTTTATAAATACATTTTTCTGTTTTCACTTTTATTTTTAATTTTATAGGCAGACTTAATTGTTGTATTCAAAAGACCCATTAGTCCATCACATTATCAGAACAAACTGTTAGTATCATGAAAAGTTCCACAAACTGTTTTAATGCCTGTACGCATTTTTCTTTCCCTGGTAATACTATTGGAACCCCCACCCACTAACAATTTTCGTTTCCCTCCCCCATTACCTTCTGCCTTTATAGATACATGACCATAACGATTTTATGGCTTCCATCTTACCACCCATAAATCTGCACTTAACTTCCAAATAGGAGACATTAATCCTTTTAACAAATGCATTTGTTAAAGCAAAGTCCTTGTGTACCTCCATGTAAGTTTTGCCTTACTGTACACTTAACTGCAAGCCATTTCTGTACTAAAGTCCCCTTTAAAATGTCTCCTCCTTGTACATTGAAAATCATGTAACATCGCTGGCTGGTAAGCCCATTTTTATTCTTAAAAGCACCATGAACATTAACTTCTGTATACCCCCAACCTAAAGTATGTCTACCATTAAAATCCTGCCGTCATGTACCATCTGACTTTTGTTTTCTACACTGTATCTACTGGTGTTAAACAGTACCCTAGTTTCTCCTGTTTTCTTATTTCCTGATGAACTCTGTTGTCCACTCACTTTAGCATGTTTACTGCACTTCATTCACATGTAGCTCTTGTAAAAAGAAAAAAACAATATCCCTACCAAACTTTTCTGTATTCTACAGTGTTATCCTTTCTATCTTCTCTTCATTTACATGTCTTACTTTCAGAGTTCCAGGTCTCCACATTTAAATGAAAAGTTTCCATTAACATAGTCTTTTTATTGTTTTTCCTGTGCGTATCTAAATATCTCCTAACTTACTCCTCAAGACTCTCATTACTCTTTTAGTGTTCCATGCTCATTATAAACCTGTTACATCCCTTCTTTGCATACAAACTATTATTTCTGACAAGTTTCTTGTTTTGGGAAGAGGACACATTTCTTCATCTGTATTATTCTTTTGTTGTCCTACCATAACATTTTTGCCTTCTTTATTAACAATGTTTGTCTTCTTGCTTTCTTCTCTTACTTTACTTGTAATCCTCCTTTCATTTCGTTTTGTAGTTTTCCATTTCTCCATCTCATTACTAGATTAAATTATTTGCTTGTCAGTTTTTCTCTTGTTTTTAGCTCTTTCTTGATGTTGTTCTGTCTCTTACTAATCTCATGTCTTCCTTTTTCCTTATATGTTGTTTTGTTGCATTTCCAATAACTATGCTGTAGAATACCACAAAAGTTAATTTAATATTAAAAAAGACTACTGTTCATTGAAATAATGTTCTTACTAAAGTACGGTGGGCAAGATGTGCCAAATGAGAGTTTAAATTCAGTTGAAATCCATCAGAAAGCTAGATGAGTATTGTTACGTTTCTGAAGATGCATATTTTCCTGATTCCTGCATTGTCTAGTAAAGAGCATGCATAGAAACCTTGTCAGTTAAGTGGTCAGACTGTTAATGTTGCTTACTGTCACATTTTTTTAATGGAAAAACATTATTTTTCTCTTTTAGTGTGTTAAGTTGGATAAGCTGGAACCAGTGTCTACAGAAGCGAAGCTGATTGACAAATCATTGGAGCTGCTAGAAGACGGAAAGTTCTGGGCTGGCATTGTGTTTGTAGGAATAGAATCGAACAGTACCACTGTACCTCGGCATGTCAAGTACAAAATTCGAATGGATATTGATAATGTAGAGAGAACAAACAAGATTAAGGATGGGTAGGAAGCAAATATGTTCCTCTATTATTATGCTGTGCAGTAGCTTTAACAATATCAGAGAGACAACAGGTGTTTCATAGCATCACTTGTGGCAAAGAGCTAATAACGATAAATATGAGCATTACTGTTTCAATGCAGTTGGATTTTCCTGTATGCCTTGGTGAGGGGTAGTTGTAAAAGAGATTTTAAGTATCCATTTTCTCAAAAGCTGGTAAGGGTTTCAGTGATAACAAGTGAGCAGCGTAGGCCAAAAAATTAAGGCTAAAGATTGCCAATATGTTTAGGTAATATTATAATTTGGAAATATTGAAAATTTGAAACTTGTATTTGATACAGTAATAGCATTATGACTGCTCAGAAGTTCAAATGATTCCCAAATCAGCAGAAGACCATTTAATTGAAACCTCACAATTTACTCCAAGGCATATTAAGTAAGGGGTTGCAGGGACTTCCGTTTGGGAATGTGTGGGGGACTTACCTCTCAATATATGTTAAATGACTCCTTTTTGTCTGTTTTTAGTCTGCTTTTTTAATGACCAAGTTTGTCACAGAATCAGAATTTTATATTGTAAGCATCTCAGTGACATTGAGTAGGCAGTGCAGATGTAAAGCAGTTTAACTGCTGTATTCAGTTTAATGATGTGTGTATAAATAATATTTATATTTTAATAAGACTTTGATAGGAGTGTGTGTGTGTGTGTGTGTGTGTGTGTGTGTGTGTGTGTGTGTGTGTGTGTGTGTGTGTGTGCGTGTGTATGTTATTTATTTATTTATATTGTTTTGCTGCTAGCAAGGTGCACATGTTCGTAGTTACATGTAGAAGAGCTTGTGGATAGTTTAACTATTGAAGGATGAGCACTTGTGCCCAGCTGTGGAAGCACTAGATTTCTTTTCCAGTGTTCAGAGGACTGCACTGTGCTCTTTACAAACTTTTGAAAACTGGTTATTGTAAGTACTTTTGCATTTTATTGTAAAACCCTCACCTAGTCAGGGCAAGTGTCTTATATTGTGTGATATAAATGGTATTAAGTGGTGTGCAACAACTTCTGTGTTTGTATGATCTGTTTCTAGGTACTGGGATCCTGGTCCCCGTGCTGATCCATTTGAAGACATGCGTTACATCTGGGGTGGCTTTGCTTACCTTCAGGATGTAGTAGAACATGCCATTATCCGCACACTGACAGGAGCTGAAAAACGAACAGGAGTTTACACACAGCAGATGCCTTACCCATGTTATGTAGATGACATGTTAGTATAAGCAATCCTTTTTACTCATTACAGATTTCAAATTAACAGCATCCATGCAAGTTCAAACAGGATACATGTATAGTACTGCTTCTTGTGGCAATGTAGCTTTACATTTGGTTATGTTAAATGTTGTTCTCTTAAGCGATAGTATATTTTACTGTATTAGAAATGTGCAGTGTGCATAGTTTGCTCTGTTATCACTTGATAACTTTAAAGCATTTACAGTTGCTTACGTGGATCATTCTACAAGAGTGATAGTGATGCTGATAACAGTCAATACAGCACTGAAGCACTCCATTGTTTGCATTAATTAACAGGAATCATGTTTTTCTTTGCCAGATTTTTGCGAGTAATGAGCCGTTCTATGCCTCTTTTCATGACACTGGCTTGGATCTATTCTGTTGCCATAATAATCAAAGGGATTGTTTATGAGAAAGAGGCCCGCCTGAAGGAAACCATGAGGATTATGGGACTGGACAACGGCATTTTGTGGCTCAGCTGGTTTATCAGCAGTCTGATTCCCCTCCTCATCAGTGCTGGGCTACTAGTTTTCATATTAAAGGTGAGACCGTCTTGTCTAATTTCCTTGTCCATATTGCTATCTTAGGCTCATAAGACCTCTTCAGAGCACTTACTGCATCACCTAGGGTACTGCTGTTGTTTTGTGTTCCTCATTTTTGGTTGAATTATATGGAGTGCAGTAGAAATTCTGTTGATTTGTAAGCTGAAATTTAAGTTCAGTGCTAGAATCCCATTCGTTTGACTGCAGGGTAGAACAGTTCTAGTAGATACCTCAGCTAACATTGTCTATTAAAAATGAAACAGTTGCTTTTTGAACATATTTGTGAAAGATTTTAAGAAAATGCTTACAATTTGAAAGAAGATTGACATCCACATCAAGACAAGTGTTGATGCAGTTTAGAACTTGCATCATAAATGAACAGGATAATTCGATAGCAACTTTCCTCCAGTGGTTGCTGTTTTTGTTCCATGTATGCAATGAGCAATTAAAAAATTTCACGGAAACATATGTTTCAGATGGAGTGCTGCCTGGTTTTTACAGAGAGTATACACAGCTTGAATAACCTGCAATTAAACTTAACTGGAATGTCAGAATCGATTTCCCAAAAACTGCTGACTCACAGTTTTCATCTTTCTTGTTTCAGAAAGGAAACCTGCTACCATACAGTGACCCGAGTGTTGTCTTTGTTTACCTTTCCACGTTTGCTGTTGTCACCATTTTGCAGTGCTTCCTAATCAGCACCCTGTTCTCGAGGGCAAACCTGGCTGCAGCATGTGGCGGGATCATCTATTTCACGCTGTACCTTCCGTATGTGCTTTGTGTGGCCTGGCAGGATTATGTCTATTTTTCTGTCAAAGTGTTTGCAGTAAGTTTTTCTACTGATTTTCCTTCTTGATGGAGTGAATTGTAAGCCATTTTATTTAGGTTTTATTTAAGGCAGACTGTATTATAACTGGACTTTTCCATTCAGGTTGTGGTAGGGGGTGACAGAAGCAGCCTTGTATGAAGTGAGAATAAAAATATAAGGCTGTGAGGAAAACAAAGGAGAAAGAATTCACAGGTGAATAACGATGTGCGGAGCAAGAATAAACTTAGTTATACATATACAGTTTAGTAGGAGGCACATACTGTGCAAACAGTTAACAAAGGAGATGGAAACACTTGACAGGGGCTAGAACATGGTGATGTCTGAATTCATGGAGTACAGAAAGCACAGAGAGAACAAAGGAGAGAGGGTTATGGTGCAGTAAAAAGGGAAATCTTAAGCTGCCCATGAATTTAAAATAATGCAGTAGCTGAGAAGATTGAACAAACAGAACAGTTGAGTTTTCAAAACACGTGGAGAGATGGGGAGAAATTGACTTCGTAAGCAAATGCCATACATTTGGTATAGAGGATTAAAGCTGTGATCTCTAGTTCCTGTGTTACAAGGTTTGAGTCCTTCAGCTGTCAGTTACCTACTTTGTGACCTTGAGCAAGTCACTTAACCAGTAAGCCTAGCAACTGGCTGTACACTGCAGAAATACAATCTCTCTGTCCATAGAATGAATTTTCTACTGTTTTTGAGAAATTATTGCCAGAAGGGCTATGCACAAGTTTGTAAACCTTTTGGAAGCTTTTTTCCTGCAAAGTTCTTCAAACTCTGTCGTCACAAAACATTCTTTGTTTGTTAACCACGTGAGTGGGCTGCTCAGAAACACTTTTCAGCCACAACCCAGGCTTTAATGCAACAGCAGTTGTACACTGAGTTGCACAGATAGCAGCTAAGAAAATTGCAGTCGTATTAGGCAGTTACATGGAGCATTACACGTCTTTACATTGTGAGCAACATAAGAGAACATAACATTTAAGTGGTGAGCAGTATGTAAGACAAGATTTTGAAACATATTTTTAAAGTATATACATATGTAAAACATAGAACATGTTTTGGGTGTTTTTTTCTTTTGGATTTTTTTTTGAAGGTATAGCTTCACTGCAGTGGAGATGCATTTTTGGCCAACGTTATCAACTGTTTTGAAAAAGCATTAACTTGCCAGCTCTGCATCTCATCCTGCTTTGATAATTCAAACTGTATGTCCTTAGTCGGGAGTACATCATGTTCCATATGTGAGTGAGAGGGCTGTTTCGGAACAGTAGTGGTTCAGTGTAAGTACCTTCTGCATATGGTATATCAGCAGACCCTTGCTTCATTATCAGCTGGATGTAAACATTTCAAACTCTTCTAGTTGCTGTGCCGTCTTGTAGCTTTCCAGCTCAGCTCTAATACTTCAGTTGTATGTTGCTCTCCTTTTTCTATGTCCACAAATCTTGTGGTTTGACTTTTGTTTGAGACTGAGGGGGATACTACCTCATTACAACACCTGTGGCTGCATCACCCCATTGGTACCATACACTTCCTCATCGACATCAGAATTCTGCATTTCATCTTCATTTCTGTTTTCTGAGTTATTTGATATAATTGCAGTTAAGTTTCTGACCTCATCATGAACTGGTCTACTGGTCTTCTACCTTGACTTTGTAAAGTGTGTAATGATGCAGTATTACACAAGTACAATCATGCTTCACAAATACTACACCACCATCCTGGCTAGTGAAGACATGTTCTTTGTACTCTGCACCGACAACCCTTTTGTAGTACACCTTGACTCCTCTTTCAGACTGGTCTTTTTTGGTGCAGGTTGTTTCTAGAGTGCTAAATTCTCTCTGAACTTTCAGCCTCAGCAAAGGATGTACTTGATGCGAGTAGTGCTGTAATTTGTCACTTTCAGGATGCTTGCAGTCCCTTTTAGAACAGCTAACTTCTCAGTCAGAATGGAAGGGAGATTTTTGTTCTGACCAAACACAAGTTGATAGGGACTCTCTACATAGACAGTCTACATGATACTTTTTGCCACCAGATCCCACTGTAATAACATTTCTTAGTGTCATCCGTTAGTGCTTTTTACTTTTACATTAACTTGTGTCTGATTGTGTCTTTGCTAACATGTGTCTAATTATGTCTTTGATGGAGACAATTGTTCCAAGGGGTATATGTTGCTGTGGGTCGTAGTTACTGACATTTTCTGCCTTGTCTTTGTTGACATCTCGTTATTAAATTCTTCATCATTATCACTAAGTAACTTTTGAGGTGGACCATGCTTGCTTATTCAACAAGTGCATTCCTTTATCACATATGATGGTCTGTTTGTGTTCATAATGCTTCTAGCACTGAAACATGCAAATTGATCGATGTCACACAGGTTCCAAGTACCTTTTCAAGTTCAAGTAAGGGCTCCCTACTGAAATGTTGGCACTCAAAACACTGAAGGCTGACAGACACTAAAAAACTGCAAATCAGGAGAAGAGCAAATATCAAACATCACTCTTCTCATAAAAGCGTTTTTTTTTGCAAAAGTAGAAGACCCCCCCCCCAAAAAAAAAAAACATATATATGTACTACTCCAAGATCACCATACCTCTGAGAACAGTGAATATTCCGAGAAATGGTAATCTTGGACTCAGTGTATGCAGATTTGGATATTCAGTCTCAGCATTACGGGACTCACTAAACTGGTCCCGATATTGCAAATGGGTACCACATGCAGGTCCATAGCAACTGTCTCATTCTACTTAGAGGCCAGAGACATGCCGATAACAGGCTTAGTTTTAAGCCTGCTGTACTTTAAGCAAACGTTCCAATTGTCAACAATCTGTTTCAGAATATAAATACATTCAGGGTTTGTGTTTCCTGAGCTACAAACCAGTTTCTGTAGTTTGTTCACAGAAGTATGTCTAATTAGTAGATGTAGTTAAAACTTTTTACTTTTCTTCTAAGGTTATCTTCTCTGAAACTGTAAAGACACATTTCTCACAGTGAGTTCCATTGAAGTCTTTATGTGGAATGTTGACAAAATAATTTCCAAAATTAGTGAATTCAGGAATAATTGATTGTTTAAACATTACTGCTACTTACGTAGTAGCAAAGGTGCCTCAGCTAGAATGACTTTTGTTTCAAGATCACACTGTATTGGTTATGGTCTAAAGCAGGTGTTAAATTTCAGATTTTTGGAGTTGGCTATAACCCTCTTGCTATACAGTAACAAATGACAGTCTTTGATGCAAAGATTGTGGTCTTTTTTTGCATTTTATTTTGTTTTATTTTATTGGTAAGGACAACTCTCTGACTAGTTCTCACACAACTGAAAATCCTTGCCATGACATAATGAAAGACTGAACCCTAATGCCTTACTACCTAAAGTAATGATTAGACCACTGTATTTTAAAAGACAAATGTAAATAAGAATCACTTCCTTTATAAAAAAAAAGTTAAGTGTTAATGCTTTGCAGCTGTATGTAAGTCATTGTTCATCTCCTATCATGACATCATTTTTATGAGTGTGGTTATAGAGTAAAATTAAGTAAATAGTGACACTAAAAAATTCAAACATCAAAAAATTACTTACAGTTATATCATGAAGAATGTAGGAAATTAAATTATTTGTAAAGCAAAGGCACTTGCAAAGATGACCAATACACTTAACTTATCAATTTCATACTGGTGTTTTCAGTGGGTTGATAGAACATGCTATGTATCTCTATACTTGAAAGCAGTGCTGCTAATCTTTATCAGTTTTAAATATCTTTCCCACATCACTCTGCCTCAGTTTACTGGTGTAGTTGTCTAACCATTTTCTTATATGCTGTGTTGTGGTTGGATTCGATTGGCTAGGGTAGTGGTCTTGTCATCACAGTTTGCTGCCATGCCTACCTTTGACTGAAAGATTTTACCACAAGTTCAAGGCTTCCTTTTTGGTGCTGCCTGTAATGGCTCCATCCTTTTTGGGATCCAAGTTTGAAAGAAGCTCCAGATGAGTGGTATCGATGGCAAGACCCTTACTGCTGTGGCTATGCACTTTCACACATGACAGAGACCCTTTGCTAAGAATCATAAAAAAGTCCTACGCAGATGCAGATCATGCATGGGCTGTCTGCAGCAGTAGCAGAAGCTACAGTCTATATTATTATCAGTTTCAGGCTCTTTCTTTTGGTTTCACCACAGCCCCAAGGGTGTTCCCCAAATGTACAGCCGTGGTTGCATCTCACCAGAGGCTGCAGTGAACAAAGATTGTCTCTTCTCTAGACAACTGGCTGCTGACTGCAGCAATGCTAGAGCATCTTGTGAAAGCATGGGACTCCTTACTCCTCATGTCCCAGGCCTTAGGTGTTAGAGTGAACAATGTGAAGTTGCAGCTGAAGCCTTGTAGGGTGAAACCTACACAGTCAGTTTTCCTTGAAAGAGAAAGCAATTCTTCCTGTCCTGAGAACACTAAGTGTTGTTATTTAAAAGTCATTAATTCCTATGTATGCCTTAGAAAATAGTCTAATAGCAACAACTTTATTCCCCATTCCCATGACAGATTCCACATGAGAGAGTGAAACAATACTAATTTCATGAACTTTAATCGTACTTTGACTTAGGAATGGGGTCCATTCCCGTCATGGTATTAGAAACCCAAAAGATTTGGAGAAATTAAAAAGAGAGTTCTTCAGTAAACCCTCTCAGTGCAGTGGTGTTAGATCTCAGATAGTCTCACTTCTCAGATTAAGATTTCCAAATCTTGCAAGCACAATCTCTGTTGGTGGTGGCACACACCAACAATCCCTCTGGGCAGCTGCTCTCAACGCCCATGTCCCCGCAGTGATGGTCACAGTATATGCCAGGACTGTGGAATTAAGTGGCATTGTCAGGGTTGGATGGTCCAAGGAGTGTGGTCACAACTGGAACCTAAACTGCATATAAATATGTTGGAAGTGAAAGCAGCATTTTTCTCTCTTCAGTCTTTGTAACACTCATGCCCACAAAGTGGTGTTGCCATCAACATGGACCGTATAGTGATGGTCTGGTACTTAAAAAAGCAAGGGGATTCCGATCTTACCCCCCCTCCTTGCAAAGAAGCCATCTAAGTATGGGAATAGTCTATGCTGTCAAACCACTTTGTGATCCGGCTCAAGACAGTTATCTGGCAGCCAGGCTCAGTTGCTATATTCTGATGCATCATCTGGTATTCCCCAAACCTGTCAATCACACAGGAATGTTACCACACTGGGGGAAGCTTTGCTGTTAATATTTTGCATTCATGACTAACTCCAACTGCAGTAGCTTATTTTCCGTCATCTCCCTTCAAAGACAACCGGCCAGCGATACTCTAGTTCAGAAATGACTTACCTCATTGATCCCCAAGTTCATACAGAATGCCAGAGCCAACATTTCAATGACATTCTGATAACCGCCATTTGGTCTTGGCAAGTTTGGGGCCCCTTTCCTAGCCTTATCTTCTAGATAAGCCTTTCTACTTCAGACCCTTCAGAATGCTGCTGAGTCACCTGTTTGGGAAGCTCAGCATTAACCTAATCCCTCAAGTTGCTTAGTTTCCTCACTTTCACTAACAGCCTGGGGAGCTGCTTAGCCTCCCAGGATCATCCAAATCCCTGCCTCTTCCAGGAAGCCCAACCTGAGGAAAATTTGTAAAGGAAATTGGCATGGATTTGCAGAATTGGCAGCTTCCAGGGGATTCAATCTCTTTTCATGTCCTGTTCCAGATGTTCTAGATTACCTGTGTTAAATTGTTGATTGAGGCCTTATCTTTTTGTTAGCCTAAGTACATCTTCTAGGCATATCAAGTTTCCACCAAGGGTTTCATGATAGTTCTCTGTTTCTCTTAATGTATGCAAAGCTTTACTTAGAGCCATTTTCCTTAGTAGGCTGCCATTAATGACCCTGCTGTCTTCAAGGAGCCTAACGTTTTTACTGCAGGAACTTAAGTCTCCTCTCAAACCAAAGATCTAAGATCTAAAGCACTCATCTGTTTCTGGTGGCAATCACTTTGACTAGATGAATGTGTAAGCTTCAGACTTTATGCATTCATTCTCCTTTTGTAATCTTCCTAGAAGAAAAGGTAATACTACACACTAACCCAACTTTTATAACAAAAGTGGCCACCAGGACAAGTTTAAATCACTCATTCAATCTCTCTGTCCTTTTTCCAAATTGTACCAAAAAAGATGGAGAGCTCTTACATTGTCTGGGTGTCCACAGGTAATTGAGATTTTTTTTGCATACATCCAAACAGTTTTAAAGGATAATAAGCTATTTGTTTTGTCTGTACAAAAGAATGTCTTTATCACTGTATCAAATTTTGTTACAATTATGTATGACAAGCAGCTTTCTCTTAATTTAGAAGGTCATTCTGCTCAATCCTTAACTACTTCTTTTTAAATGCTTTGATAGATGATAACCTGTGCAACCATAACTTGGACTTCTCTGCACACTTTTACTAGACAATATAAGTTGGATGTGGTGCCCATAAAAGTTTTCTATTAGAACCACCACTTTGCTAGTGATTCTTTCTTAAGCACTCAAGAGCTTATATTGGGCATCCGTCCTAGAGGTTGAACAGGATGGACTGGATTATCTTAAGTATGAAACTTAAGTACTTACCAAACTGATAGATCTAGATGTTCCAGATTCATCCACTTCAACAAACCAACCTGCCTTCTCCCTTTCCTACTTGAGGCTGGGCCTTGAGGGAGATTTTCTAGATATGTAGGCTACTGGTTAGATCATTTTCAAGCTCCAGAGATATGTTGTTGGAAATCTGGAGAGATGGGTAGTGTAGGGCTTTATGAGAAGATGGGTGGAGCTAAAGCCTGGGAAAGTTTTCAGCACTTAACTGACTTGAGCTTGTAGCCAATTCCTAGAAGTTGAAGATGGGGACTCGGATCACATATTTCTGTCATTATGGCAAGTGCAAAACTGTCTTTTTCAAGTTACTCATCAGTGAAACAAAATACTGCTGATTTTAAGATTGTTCTTGTTGACCATGTTTTAATTTTATTCCTCTGCAGAGTCTGTTATCACCTGTTGCATTTGGGTTCGGGTGTGAGTATTTTGCACTTTTTGAGGAGCAGGGAGTTGGAATTCAGTGGCACAACCTCTTTGATAGCCCCATTGAAGAAGATGGTTACAATCTCACCACCTCAGTGTGTATGATGCTGTTTGACACATTTCTTTATGGAATAATGACATGGTACATCGAATCAGTTTTTCCAGGTAAGTGTTCTCCCTCCACCCAGACACACTGTGTGACTCATCCTTCCTTAACCTAAATTTTTTTTTTTCAGTCATTACCTGACAATTTTTCCTCGGGTTGTTTTTTGTCTGTAAATGAAAAGTTGGTGTAACTGTGTCACTGCACAGATGGAAATGGACATAAGTGATGAAGGGTGAAGAAAAGAGTGTCCTGCATTTTCACTCTTACGAAGGACAGTGTGAAGTAATATCTCTATCAAATAATCACCAAAATGACTTGTGTATGTCAGTTTTTTAGCAGAGGAGTTCGACAGGAACTGCCAAACATAGAAGGTAATTATTCGTAGGTGTCAGCTGGGATATAATAAAGGATATTCTAGAGATATTTTTAGTAAACATCTGCCAATCTCCATTAACTGACTCACAGGAGTGCTTCTGAGGCATGGGGAAAAATGGCTTTTGCAATACTGCTTCCAAACGTGGGAGCCTGCAGGGGAGTGACAGCTAGACTGAAGTCTCCCCTTATGGAAGAGACTGGAGGATGGCTTATAGTCAGTGATTTACAGGATGCAGAGCAAAATAAAAAAGCACAGAGGTCAGAACAGAGAAGTGTGATATCCTTTGAATGCATAAGTAAAAGTTAATGAGGTAGTGCAGTAAATGTGCCTTAGTTCATTGCAACCTTTGATGCTGTTCTGTACAGGACTTGAAGTGTACAAAACAGAACTGCTGTGTCTGCAGTCTACTACCACATATCACTAGTACTTTTCCCAAAGTACATGCCCAAGTAAGTCTCAAAAGTATGCAAAGAAAAAGGTTCTTTTATGGACAAAGGCAGGATTCATTTCAAGACAACTCTGCTTATATTCAAACTCATGTAGCTTACAAGAGAATGTTTTTATTTTTTCCAAATACAGAGACCTCACTTCAGAAGCTCTGTATAGTGGGAACGCTGGGATTCCCTCTTTTGATGTCCTGAACCTGACATATTTCTGAAAATTCGGCACTTCCCCCACTTGAGGGTGCACATTCCTTCTTCTAGTACACATGATTGGCATCACATGCTAGGGTTTAAGAATGTACAAAATAATGGAATATTGATACATGATCTAATCATTGAAACTCTCCTGGTGTTCCTTGTATCATTATATCATAAGTCAGGACTCACACCGGCAGTGTTGTATTGACTGCAGGAGGTGCATGACTTGATTTGTCACAAGTCCCAAAGTGACTGTGTGACCACCTACAGGGTAAACTATGAGAAATTATAGACTTATGATATAGTGTGTTCAGAGTGTGGTCAGTCTAAAGACTGGTGGGAGGGTTCTTTACAGGTTTCCAGGCTGAGGTCACTGATAGGAGAAGTCAAGGGGTAAGCCCAGAGATAAGGTATCAGACAAAATCTCGGTCTTTAAAGTCCATTCTGATATGGCTTTCTGCTTCTGTTGTGTTGCTTGCTGTCCCATGAATCTTCCCATTCTGTGGTGTTCCTTGAGGATAAACCTGCCACACACATATTAGGTGTAGTTACGCTGTTCCAATCTTCCAGTTGAGGGAGCTCACAATTAAGGAGCATGGTTTAAGCCTGCAGAAGGCCCCACACACGCATATTTTTTGAAAAAGTGGTACCACCAGTCTCTACTTCCTTGTGTGCAAGGGAGCTGGTGCCTGAACTGACATCTAAACTTGGCAGCTGTTTGTTAATTACTTTATGTGGTAGGAAAGGACATAAGCATTTTCCCTCACCCCATTGTTTCTCTCTCCTTTTCTGTTTTTGCCCCTGTTAAAGAGGATACTAAGGATAGCTGAATTCTATATTTTTGAGTCAATAAGGATTATGTCATAGGACTAATTCTGTCCACACCAACATAGCAGCAATGAGGATACTTTGGATGAAGGCCATGCAGCCCATCTCACTGCTAGGGCTGCTGTGTCTCCTTATGCACATGCGTGTTTCCATGCATCTGCTAAGGGAAGTTGCAGTGTTCATAGTGTAGCGAGCTGAATGCATGCCCCAGGTCTGATACTAAATTCTGCTGCCCCTCCTCTGAAAGATTGCAGCATAAGATGACCCTGTTCTGCCCCCCGTGAGGATAGGCATGCCCATACTGTCCATGTTAGAACTCCAGCAGGAGTCCATGACGCTAATCAAACATGGGTCCCTTGGTGTTTGTCAGATCTTTAACCCTGTATGCCATTGGAGCTGGATGAATCATCATCTCTTATGAGGATGAATCTGTCAAAATGCAGCCCACTAAGAGCTACAGCTTGTCACCTTGGAAGAAATATAAAAATAATAGATACTGATACCTTTGAATTTTGAGTATATTACAATGCTTTTCAAAGTTTTGTTTTTAAAAGAGATGGGATAGTAGTTATTATTAAAGGAATGCATAATACTGTAACTCAGGGCAGGTAGGTCAATGCAGTACCCCTGATGGTTAGGAACCTAGAGGGAGTCTGTAGCATAACAAAGGCAGATCTTTTACAACTAAGATGGTATTGGAAGATCTGAAAATATTAAGTTGGATTGTATGCAGTCTAACTGATCCTGTTAAACAGTTGAGTAATGCCTATTGGTAGTAAAATTAAATCTCATTATGTTTCCGGATGTTGGAGCATAGGAAATTGATTAACAAGGTTTCAGAAGGATACTGTGCAGGTTGTAATGGTACTAGGCTTGGGAGAGTAATCATTGTTGTAACTTAAGGGGCCTCATTGATTGTTAGGTTCATAGGTTAATACTAGCCTGCTGATCTGGAGCAACATTTACAGCGTAGGTATGAAATCCCAAATCATGAATACCCACAGAAACAAATAATTAATACCCTGTGGCCACCCACTTCATTGAGGGCTTGAGGGACAGATGAAGGGTATATTGAATACCTGTCTTCAACACTATTCAGTGAGGGCTTGGGGAGCCAGATCCAGGTGTGTTTACAGTTGCCCATCCATTCATTCACCCAAGTTATTTCTAAAGAGGGTCGGGTCACTGCTTTCTTGTACATACAAGGGAAGTGTGTTCCTGCATTTGTATGTGCATTTCTGTCAATATTCTAGCCTATTTTGTGCCTCTGTACCTTGGTGTGAGAAATATACCCACTGTTGTTGTTAATACCTAGTTACTGTAGTATCATTGCGCTTTTGTACCTGGGTCATGATTGAAAAGTGTCAGTAGACTACTTCACTTACCTGGTCAGTAAACTGAAATAAATAAATAAGTAAAGCATGCATACAAGAGCAATTATATGGAAGAGATATATGTCTTGCTATCAGATGTTAATTACATTGTGGTGGAAATTTAGATTTCTTGAGTGGGTGTTTGTGGAGTTGTTTGCTCTGTGGTTGTACAGAAGGTCACATATGACTGGATCCTTTGAAGCACTGTTGGTCAAACAGAGGTCCACTGTCAAGAGTCATAACCATTACATCTAAATCCTAATTTACTAATAAATAATACACCAGTAAATCTAACAAACTACCCCCTGATAAAAGACTACGCAATATGGGATATATACCAATGGAAATACTCTAACACGGGGCAAATGAGACTTGAACTCAAACTTCCTATGAAATATAGTATTATCCTTAACCAACTTCATCATCCAAGCGTCTCTAAGAAACAAGAGAGAGAGAGAGAGAGCACTTTAGGCAATTATTGTAGAATGAAGGAAACCATGCCCTTGATTATCTTGATAAGGGGATGTTATAGTCTCTCAAGTTGAGTCATGTACTTAGATCATTATCAAAGAAACTGCCCAGGTCCCTGATTACTGAGTTAGCTTTCAAAGAGTTATCACCTATGTGGTATGTTAATGGGTGCCTTTTCTTTCCAAATGATACAATGTTGCATTTCTTGGTATTTAGTTTAAGGCAATGGTTGCAGCCTTCTGCAAACTTAGCCGCAGGCCCTCAGTGCCAAGTGTTCACATCAGGGAAATAAATACTGAAGAGAAGTTGTCCTAGGACTTATCTTTGGGGGACATTGCTGATAACTACTCTTTTCAAGGGGAGTGTGCCACCAACTCTAATAAAGTGAGTTCTGTTAATAAACCAACTTGGTGTCCAGGTAACATAGGGGTTTACAATTAGCTTAATTTGATTATTGGTAATGCTGCAGAGAAAGGGGAAGAGGTGAGGGGTTTTTTTTTCTTTAATGTTTCCCTTTTCTCAGAATAGCGCAGTTCTGAGAACAAATTGCAGCATTTTCAGTGGAATAATTTTCCTTGTGCTGTGACAACAAAATAAGAAAGTGATCAGTTTGTTATGATCATGTGTGTGGTGATAAACCACACACACACACACACACACACACACACACACACACACACACACACACACACACACGAGCACACACACACACACACACACACACACACACACATGAGCTTTCTTAGTTCAAAAACCCAGTCAGTATAATTTAGTAAAAACAGTACACACCTGTTTATCTGTTGCAATCGTAAAGAAATAGTATCACATCAAGAATACAAATCCCTAGAATTTAGCCATATTTGAAACCATATATAATATATATGTTATAAAAATATATTATAGTGTAAGCCATGGTGTTGCAGTGGTGGTAGCGTTGTCACCTCACAGCAAGAGGTTCTCCCTTTCGATTCTCGGCTGAAGCGCCTTCTGTGTGGAGTCTGCATGTCTTTCCCGCGGTTGAGTGGCCTTCGAAAGACATGCGTGAATGGTCGTGCCTTAGTTGAAGGTTGGGCATTGGGCTGGCACCTCGGCATCATAAAAATCTACTGCCAATCATTAGCAGACCGGAGTTCCGCTGTGGTGACCCCTAACGGGAAAAGCTGAAAGAAGAAGAACAACAACATGAGTGTATAAAAAACAGAAAGACCTGTTATGTGATGTTTTGCTGAAAGTTGATGATTATGGTTACCAGAAATGCCTCCAAAGTATCTTTTATATTCAATAGGTATTTTATATGTCATGCAATATTAATGTGTGTTACGTGCCAGTCAGGAAGTGAATATCTCTGTTAACTGTGTAATAAAATATGTAGGAGATCTTTTAATTGCTAGATTACACAACCGGTATTTATTGGAATGCAAGTGTGCAGCCAGTTATCTGTTCTTTGTCTTAAGTGATAATAAATCTTGCTGTAGCCACGCAAGATATGCGAGGCAAGTTAAAAATCTAACATATATGAGATGCAAGTTAAAAATCTAACATATGCATACCAAACATAGGATTAGAATGAATATTTCTAAGTACTTTCCCCCATTTGTGTATGTGTTACATGAATAAAAATGTGATTTGGCGTGCTGTCATTTCCTGTATTTATGTTGTACAGTTTATATTTAGTAGTGTAGTCATGAACGAGGAATGTGTCTTATCACTTACTACTTTAAGCAGAGTTAAAGCCTGATTGTGAAATAATGTTAAAGAATTGAGTAATTCTTTTGTAGTCACTTAAACAGACACTGCTCCCAGGCTAAGTCTGAAAAGGTCAATGAAGATCAGTGCTCTACCCCAGAAAAAATACAAATAAATAAATGTATAGTTGTGGACTAGCTACAGGAAAACTGAATAACCACCACCTCTTTGCATAACAAAATTAACTAGACAACAGATTTAAAACTGTGGTCACGTTGGTTTCCTGTGGGGGCTCCAGTTTCCTCCCACATTCCAAGACATGCAGTAGGTGGATTGGACATTCTAAATTGGCCGTAGGTAACAGTGTGTGTGCGAGTTAGTGGTATGAATTAACTACCTTGGCAGGACTAGCCACCCGGCAGTGTAAACACCCCGACCCCCATGTGCAAAATGGTAAAAAGGGGTTGAGGATGGATGGATATATGTGTGAGTGCGTATATATATATATATATATATATATATATATATATATATATATATATATATATATATGCACACATACACACAGACACGTTTTTTATTACATATTACATGTGCATGTATGTATATGTTTGGCTGTATAAAGCATGATTTCACTAGATGCCTTTTGGCTTAGTACAGCAGGATAATGTAATTCACAGATTTTGTTAAAACAGGTTATTAATATCTGTGTTTTAGATTTTTTCATTACTTACTTTTCTCCCTAGGCCAGTATGGAATTCCCAGACCATGGTATTTTCCATTTACCAAGTCCTACTGGTTTGGAGAAAAGAGTGAGGACCAGTTCCAGCTAGATTCTAACAAAAAAGAACCTTCAGAAGGTAAGAGCTTGCAGGGTACTTGTTTTGACTTTTGAGTACTGTTGTTTTATTGTTTTCTTTGTGTCATCAGGAGAAATTGAAGTGTTTTATTCTGCCCAATGACCTTGAGATCAGCAATTCTCGTGTACTAAAAAGGAGTAAATAGTGACTTAAATGGAGCATTTCTGACCTGCAGTGTGGCATTCTAAGGTTTTTCTTAAGTATGTAAAACAGTGCTGCCTCACTGCTGAACATGTGGCAGAATGTAAGTGTGCTGCGTCCCCTCCGCCCCGATACCAGTGATGCAGTGTTTACTTGTGTGGTATTGCATTGTGTAAGTAAGTGTTCGTAAGATCTTTTTTCTGCCTCTGCTTATCTTGTGGATATACCACTGTATACATCTATTGGCATAATCCTTCCATTAAATCCATTCTGTGACATTGATTTAGGACTGGGTCAACAGGTGGTACAATCGTAAAATGAACACATTTCTTGTTTTATTGGCTCATGCCTGGATGTATTTTTTTTTTTCTGACATTTTGCTTAGTCTTTGAACCAGTAAATGTGCTTGGTCATTCTAAGAGAATCACCTGCAGTCATTTGCTGTGGCTAGAATAATGTTTTCTGCCATGTTCCTTCCTCTAGTCCTTCTAGCTAGAATGACTGTAACTGTCTGGGGAAAGTATTTACCCCCTTTCTCAGAATTCCTCCATCTGTAATGTTTTTCATTTGTCTGAGGATTGCATTGCAAATGCTTACAGTCTAATAAATCTTGATACAAATACAAATTCAAAGTTTAATTGCTTTGTTTTGTTTGTCATGTAGATAATTCCATAATTGCATAACATACTTACGAAATCAAAGTACATTTCAGCTGCATCTTGCCTTCACTTCAGATGTTTATCCTCCACTGAAGAGTAAGAGGCCAGCTTGGTGGGAGGGTATGATTTTTAGCATACTAGGACATAAACTGCGTGTTGTCATTACGTCCCAGTGAAAGAGAATGACACTATAAACTTCATTCTTCCCTCATCATAGTTGTGAATTAATTGAATGTCCATTTGAATTTTGTGCTGACAGCAGAGGATATAATGTTTTGCCTTTGCTGCCATCTAGTGGAAGCAAGCTTGCAGTTACAGAGCTGGAACCCCCCATGCTGGTGGGGATTCACAACTTCAGATTGCATGCTTGACAGTATCCACAAATCTTTGCATGAAGACATTGTAATTAAAATGGGAAAGTAAATAGTGGATGTGATATTACATGGGTAAAGTTCTGATTCATGTCTGTAGCATTTCAACACTGGAATATGTTGGAGTCTGAGAGAGTTTTGCATAGTGGCATGTGTCAGTCTGTTTTCATTCGCAGCCTATATGAAGAGCCTATACTTGTGTCTTTTAATGTTTTATGTTTGCTCATATATTTTATTGTTTTATTTTTGTAACTGCATTTACTTATGTGATTGCTTACATGTTTGAGTAGTTTATTTTTGTAAAAGTTGTTAGTTACTAAGTGAAGTTTGAATTAAGGCTTGAATTTCCTCTCCTATTGTTGCTGTTGCGACTGTCGTAACAGTTTTCAGATAATGTGGGAAAAATTCAGCCTAAACAAGATCCCTTGGAGTACACTGTGCTGCATGCTGATAAGGTCTTACTTTGAGGGGTCCTTTGCAATGTATAACAGGATTTCCTCTTCTGACAATGCAAGGTCATTTTTTCTTTGATTCCCATGCTTGAGAGTATGCATGCCTACCACTGGCAGACAGTGATGTCATATGCGCTAAGAGTGTGTTCTAACCACATTTTCAAGTTCTTCTCTGCTGCTTTTTGTCTGTTAATCCTAATGTTTATCATCTTTTGTTCAGTGCCTAAAAATCTTTAACCTTATAAGCGCTCCTTTGATCATCAGGTCACCAACAAGTATTATAACAACAGTGCTTCAACTGTCAAGGAAAGTAGTACAACATGAAAGAGTTTTACAACTAGTGGTAATTTTAGTCTTCTTTTCAGAAGGAGATGGATTTCTGTAAAGTTCAGGATCTGTTTTAGCGCTTGCAGGATGACAGCTCATGGAATTTAGCCAGAACAGAGAGCCATAAGAGGGTCCATTGTGTGGTTCTAGGCATGAGTTGTAGTGATGGCCTAAAATAAGGTAGCATGCAGCCAGGCCTTCTCCCAATTACACCAGACAGGCGTCTTCCACCCCTTCATATCTGGCAAGCTCTCCCTCAGCTGCAAAGTTGCACCACTAGTTATCTGATGACCAAGGATAAACCAGGAAAGGTGTTTCTCCGGGCAGCTACCATTGAATTTCTGACTTGACATTTTTTAGTCAGGTTTCCAGCTATTTGGTAGTCAGTGCAGTCAAGAGTCACTCAATCAGGGGCATTGTTACTTTCATTGTTTATTTTAAGAATGTAGCCACTGCAAACATTTGTGCCTTTACTACTCTGTCATTTTTCACATCTTTATTGAGCATTACTGTTTAGATCATTACTCCATGACTAAGGCCTCTCTTTGTACCCCCTGTGCTTCAGAACATGACCTTTCAATCCCCCTTGCTTCTTCAGTTTGTCTAACTACTCTTGCCTTACAGGTGGTTTGCTACTGTCTGTGATTCTTTCCAGGTATTGCCAACTGTAGAGGGCCCTCCAAAGCAAGATATAACAGATTTACCAGAGCTCACCTAATCAGCTGATTTTCAAGAGGATTCTATTCAGCTGGTAACTATTATCCTTTAACTGATCCGTGTGCATTAATGGCCTCTCCATCAACCGTTTTATACTTTTATATCCTTGTTTATCACATGACAGGAATGCTGATTCAGTTGTCATAGGGGCTAGAACTGGGGAAAGTAGGACTAGGTCTGCCCTTCTAGATTCAGTATGTTATGTCAAGTTGTGTGCACACCGCAGTATGCAAGACTAGAGGATGTAAGAATTTATGATGGGAAAGGGTCCTTAAAAGAGGAAGTCCCAACAGTTTCCAGTGTATCAGGTCCTCCCGAATATCAGCTCATATGATGAATACTTGTATATCTGTTATGCTTGCCAGAACCTGCTTTTGTATTGATGATGTCTCTAGGTGTCCAGAACAGAAATTGATCCCAAGAAGTGATGAAAAAAAGAACACTGAGCTGAGATCCCTGCCTTGTTAGATAGTGATGATAAGCAGATTTGCAGAAAAGGGTCCAGGAAACAGAGTAGGATAGGATGCGTTTGATGGCAAATTCAGGCTGTAGCAAAAAAAGAAGTTATGTACTCACCATAATGTTCCATCTGAGTAGGTAACTTCATTTGTCAGCAACCTGTGGGTATCTGACCCGATTCGTATCCGAGCCGGCAGCTTTCCTAGCAAAAGATCCAAGCTCCAAGCTCCTCCCCCTACCCACAATGCCATGCTACCTATCTCTAGCCCTCAGATCGAGTTTGCCATAGTATCACAGAATACTAACATAACACAAGGAAAAACTACCTGAACATCCTAACCTGATGTCATCTGGGAAGTGAAATACAATGATCCTTCAAGGACGAACTACAGGTCAGGGGGAGGAGGGAGGGTTGGTTGCTGACAAATGAAGTTACCTACTCAGATGGAACGTTATGGTGAGTACATAACTTCTTTATCTGAAGTAGTTAACTTCATTTGATCAGCAACCTGTGGGACAGAGTCCCCAGCTACCAACAACTTGGGAGGTCCTTATGGAAGGATATTCCGGAGCACTGCAGAGCCAAAGGATGCCCTTCCTCTGGAAATCAGATCCAATTTATAATGTGTAATGTAAGTATGAGAAGAAGCTCAAGTAGCTGCTGAACAAATGTCATCCAAAGGGACCCTCGACCAGAAGGCCGCAGAAGTAGCCACAGAATGGGTAGAATGTGCCCGAAACCACACAGGCTCAGGTCGACCAGAGCTTCGGTATGCAAGAAGAATGCATTGGGAAATCCACCTAGCTAAGGTTACCTTTGTCACTACTTTACCCAAACAGGACTTAGCAAATGAGACAAAGAGCTGTTCCGATTTTCGAAAAACAGCCGTTCTGTGTAAGTAAAATCATAACTGTCTATGTACATCCAGGCAATGAAGTCTATACTCTCCTTTGTTGTGATAATTAGGAAAGAAGACAGGCAGGTTGATGGATTGGTTGATGTTGGCTTCAGAAGCCACTTTAGGCAGAAAAGGGGTTAGACCTGAGGGAAACTCTGTCTTTATGAAAAATGATGTATGGGGGCTTACTACAAAGAGCCTGAAGCTCCGATATCCTTCTAGCTGAGGTAATAGCAATCAGGAAGCCAGTTTTCCAAGATACATACTTCAAGTCGACCGAAGATGCGGGCTCAAAAGGGGAACCAGTCAGAGCCTGGAGAACTAGGGTTAAATCCCATGGAGGAACTGCTTCCTTAACAGGGGGTCTCAAAAGAAAGGTACTTTTCAGGAAGGTCTTGCAGATCTTAGAGGACGCTAGGGGGGCAAATTTGTTTCCAATGTGAAAGTGGGAAATTGCTGCCAGTTGAACTTTAACAGTTGAATAACTAGCCCCCTGATGAAAGATTTGGGATAAAAAATTGAGGACTGCTGGAATAGGAGCCGTAAAAGGTTCCAAATTCCTATGCTCCGCCCAGATAGTAAAACGTTTCCATTTACTCTTGTAGACTTTCCTGGTAGAAGGCTTATGAGCGGCCACCAGGATAGCTTTAACTGAGGATGAGATACCGGGAGTCCTAGCCATTAAGGGAACTGGATCAACCAAGCCGAGAGCTTGAGGTTGTCCAGGTCAGGGGTCCTTAATCCCAAGGGCTGAGAAATCAGATCCAGAAGGGGATCTAAGATCCAGGGAGGATGCATTAGATGAGACCGTAGGCATGGGAACCAGCTTTGACGAGGCCAGAATGGGGCTATGAGGATAACTCTGCTCCCCAACCGACGAGCTTTCTGCAAGAATTTTGTCATCAACAGAAGAGGAGGATTAACATATAGAAAACCGGATGGCCAAGCATGAACCAGAGCGTCTCTGGGGTTTTCCCCTGGTGGGGGAATCAGAGCGAAAAACTCACTATACTTTGCATTCGAAGGCGACGCAAACAGATCACAGCACGGTTGACCCCATCTGAGGTAGATCTGTTTCGCTACTAAGTGGTTCAGAGACCACTCGTAGGGTGAGAGGATAGTTCGACTCAGCTTGTCCGCTAGAATGTTTGACCGACCCAGTATGTGCGTTGATATGAGAAAGCGGTTTGTGGATATCGCCCATTCCCACACTCTCATGGCCTCTCGGCAAAGTGGGTAAGATCTGGTTCCTCCTTGCTTGTTGATGTACCAGACCACTGACATGCTGTCTGTTTGAATTGCAATAGTCCCTAGAGGAAAAAGGGCATGGAGAGCCTGCAACGCTAGAAGCACCGCCCTCATCTCCAGAACATTGATATGCAAAAAGGTCTCTGTGTGAGTCCACGTGCCTTGGACGGTTCTGCCCATACAATGTCCCCCCCCCCACCCGAGGCGAAACGCATCCGTGGTCACTGTGACTTGGGGTGGGGACATGGAGAAGGGGCGCCCTTCCCGGAGGTGCTTGGAATGGAGCCACCAAAGTATAGATTCCCTGCAAACCATGCTGAGAGGAATAGGGGCAGACAAGGGATGTAGTAGAACGGACCAGTGGACCTGTAAGGTCCATTGAAAAATCCTCATATTCAGACGCGCGAGCGGTGACAGGTTGATGGCCGCTGCCATGGACCCCAGAGCCCTCAGGACTAAATCCGCTGGAGGTGCCGAGGACTGAAGAATAGCCAAAACGTGGAGGTTTAGATTGCGGAGTCTGTCCGACGTCAGAAAGACTTTGGACTGAATTCTGTCTATCCTGGCCCCTATGAAATCCAAGATCTGAGTAGGCTGAAGGAAGGATTTCTTGTGGTTGATCGTGATCCCTAGATAGCGGGCGAGATGTAGGAAATAGTCTCTCGCTGAACATAGTAGATGCCTGGTGGGGGCGGCTAGGAGCCAGTCGTCCAGGTAAGGAAAAACCTGTATTCCTTGAAGCCTCAGTTGGGCCGCTACAACTGCCATGACCTTGGTGAACACCCTGGGCGCTGTGGTGAGACCGAAGGGTAGGACCCTGAACTGATAATGGCTGGCTCCCAGCCGAAAGCGGAGAAACCTCCTGGATCGCCTGTCCATTAGAACCTGGTAGTACGCATCCTTGAGGTCTATGGAGCACATCCAGCCGTTCTCCTGTAACAGTGGGAGAATGGATTGAATGGTGACCATCCGGAACTTCTCTTTGGCATCTGACAGGTTCAGTGTGGACAGGTCGAGAATTGGCCATAAGTCCCCCGTCTTTTTTGGCACCAGAAAGAACTTGGAGTAAAAGCCTGATCCGGATTGACCGGGGGGATGTGCTGGATGGCTTTTTTTCTTAGCAGCTCTTTTATTTCGAAGGCTGCTACCTCCCTCTGATTGAGTGGTACATCGGGGAGGCACCCCGACCAGGGAGGAGAACTTAGGAATGGAATTGAGTAACCTCTGCATATGATCCGGAGCACCCAGCGATCTGTCGTAATGGACTCCCAATGTACTAGATGCTCCGAGAAGCTCTCCCTGATTGCCTCCAGAGAGGAGCAGTCGGGCAACCCCTCAGGGTTGCTGCGTGGGTCGATCGGAAAAGGGTTCCCTTGACCCGAAATTCTTCACCCCCCCCCACTCTGCCTCTGGGCCGATGTCCACCCTGTCCTCCTCTGCCTCTGAAGGACGAGGGATCCAGAGCGAAACGGGATTGTTGAGATTTCCGGAACCACATCTTCTTCTGTCCTCTTTGGTTCCTGGAGAAGGACCTCTGAGGAGCCGAGAAGCGGATCCCAACGGCACTTCTCGCTCTGGAGTAGCATATCGCGGACGGTTTTGCCGGAAATCGTAGAACCGTCAAAGGGGGGCGTTCGTGAAGAATGCCTTGAAGGGTTCCGCAATGTCTCAGAGACAGAGCCAGGCCTGTCGTCGTAAGACAATGCCTGCTTCACTGGCTGTAGCCGCTCTCTCTGTGGCAAGAGAGAGAAGCCGCATAGAGGTGTTTGTGATAGACTTAAGAGTAGCCATTCGTGCCGAGAAGGTCCGTTTGTCCTCGGGCGACATGGACTCTGGGGGTGACCCAGCGTACTCTTTGATTAGGTCCCGCTGGAGTCGAATCACGTGTGCCATATAGTTCAACGGCCTGACAGAGAAGGTCGCTGAAGTGAACATCCGCTTTCCGAGGCGGTCCATCGTCCGAGACTCCTTGTCTGGAGGATGTACCGAGGAACTCTCCTGTGCCAATTCTTTCTTGGTGGCAGCCGCCACCACCATGGCATCTACCGGGGCACCTTTGCTCCGAACTGCCCTGTCTGTGGGTGGGGGGGGGGGCTGAGAATCCTGTCCGGTCTTTTGGGTATTGGCTCCACAGTATCCGGCTCCTTCCATGCCCTGGTAGTTATGAGGTACACCAGGGGATCGGCGGGAGGAGACACCCAAGAGGTAGATAGGCCTGCGTCGAACTCCTCCAGAAACACAGACTCATCCGAGGAAGGCTTTCAGGCTGACCACCCCCTTCTAATACGAAGCATTTCCATAATGTCTCCAAATGAGATGTCCTCGGGGGGTAACCTGGGAGAACCTTCCCCTTCCTCCAAGTCCGTGTCTTCTGTGAGGGACTCGGGTGAGTCCAAGTGCCTCCTCTTGCACTTTCGTTTGTGAGGGACCTCCTCGGGGGGGCTGTCCGAGGAGGGCTCACCAACAATGTCCTGTTCCTCTACGGGAACCATCTGGGATGTAGGCGCAGGCTGTCCCTGGGGCCGGATGATGGAAGACAGGCCCGTCTGAGAGGGAATGGCGGGTGGATACGTAGCAAGAGCCTGGGGCCTCGAATCCCTCGAAAGGACCCTCTCCACGATGTCGAATGCTGAGGGTGAGCTGCTCTCCCTAGGATCCGAAAGCAGCCCCCTCGGATCCGACGTGTGGATCGGCACCGGAGATGACCCGATCGGATCCGAAAGGACAGTGCGATCCGACCTCAACGGAGCCGAAGGCACACTGACCCCTCCGGATCCGACGCTCATCCCACTGCCCCGAGAGCTTGGATCCAAAAAATGGATCCGACAAACTTGAAGGTGCAGTCGGCGCTGAAGTAGGCAACACTGTCGGCACCGACTCGACCCCCGGCTCTGAAGCTACTCGGACCCGACAGCTCCGAACCCCGATAGCGGGTCGAAGAAGGAGCAATGGGGGCTTAAAATGGGGTCAAGCTCCCCCCCCCCGGAGGTGGGGGAGGCAATAGCACTCCCATCTACAGCTGGGCCTGAAGAAATCGACGCATTATCCGGTCCATGTCCGCATCGGATAAACTTCTTGTTGACCTGGATGAGCCTGCCGAGGCTGGCCGGGAAGACCGACTGGATGACCTCGAAGGTGACCGGGTCTCCTCCTCCTGCTCTGGGGAGAAACATGGAGAACGAAGCCTGGAAGGGGAAGACCCAGAGACCTTAAGGGGGGAGGCTAGCTGCTTAGACGGCGGGGCCAAGGGAGCTGAATTGCCCCGCCTCTTGTGGCTACGATGCCTGTCCCTGTCACGCTCCTTGTCCTTTCTATCCTTTTTCCTGGTGTCCCTTTCCTCCTGAGCCAAAGAGGGAGTTTGAATCCCGGCCAGGGGAGCGGGAACGATCAGTGGGGCTCGGCTGGCACCACAGAGGGGGAGGAGGACGAAGCCGAATCAGGGGGCAAAAAGTCCGCCAGGACTAGTTTATTCCGCCTGTCCCTCAAAGCCCTGGGGTTGAAGGCTGCACAGATTGTGCAGCCTGACGAAAGGTGGTCCACGCCCAGGCAAATAACGCACCGAGTGTGGCCATCCGCTGGGGACAGCTTATGGCCACACTCGGAGCATTTAGAAAAAAATTGCTCTTGGGCCTTCAGACATTTTGAAAGAAACAGGCCCACACGCACACACCTTCACACAGAGACAGAAGGGGGGAGGGAAATTAAAATCTACACTTCACTAACAAGAAAACTACCTAAATAGATCAAGGGAGAGAAGGGTACCACACACAAGAGGGATTTTAAAGGAAACAAATTTAAATATTCTACTATAACTCACGAAACCCAACACTAGGAGCTCGTTCTCAGATGCTTCAAGAAGCCGCGGCAAACGAGATCTGAGGGCTAGAGGGAGGTAGCAGGGCATTATGGGTAGGGGTAGGAGCTTGGAGCTCAGATCTTTTGCTAGGAAAGCTGCCGGCTCGGATCCGGTACCCACAGGTTGCTGATCAAATGAAGTTAATTACTTCAGATCTGAAGATTATAAGCAGGATAGCTGCTGCTTAACAGGTTAGATACATTCATTCACTCATTTATTTATTTGTCTAACTTTACTTTTGGTAGCCAGATGACCTGAACCAGATGGTAGTAAACTACGTGGAGTGTATAGCTGCTTCAGTAGATTTTTGGTAGCATTCTTCTGGTTATCAGTTTGTGTGAATGTTGCATGCAATTGAAATGTCAGTTGGTCAAGTGATGTATTTGAATGAAATGTAATTTGAAATAGTTTGCTAGACATTTGCGTTACTGATGAGGTTTTGGTTAAGATTGCCATTAGAGTTAGGGTTTAAGATTAGGTTTAGAGATTAGCATTATGGTTATGGGATGTGTGACTATTGTGTTTTGTATAAACTGTGGTCTTTACTAAGAAATAGTGTCATTGATTTTGCTTGTATGATTTAGACTTTTTGTCTTTAGCTGATAAAACTTGAGTTGTTTTTGATCAGTTTGTTTTCAAAGAGTTGTCCTGCATCCTAAAGTAGCAGTGCTTATGAAATGATTTATGTATTCATTTGTGGCATATACAGGTTTTGGGAGAACATGTTGTTATAGGTAGACACAATATTAAAGTGAACATCATTTAGTTATAAAAAGGCTGTAGCATGTCCGTCATTCATGCATCAGAGCTGATGAGTAAAACTGCACCTGAGATAGAGCTGTGATTAGGAGAATTATTTTTTATCAGTGTGTTGGTTGTTGGGAAATGCAGGCTTTTAGACACACCATTTAGCTGGTAGAAGGTTTTGAGCTTTCTCCAAAAGGTCCAGAAACATAAAAAAACATAAGCAAGATACTGCACTCAAATGAAATTGATGCATTTTTTTATAAATTTAAAAAGTGATGAGCACTTTTGTATATAAGCATAGCTTTCATCAGGCCATTTTGCAAATTCACACTTTGGGTCTAAACTTGAACTGTCATTTCATTTACTATTTATTTGTTTGTTTGTACCCTGATCTGTACGGCCTCCTTCCTGTTAGACCTGCAAACCTTAACACAAAACACATTTAACACAGTTGAAAATTGGCTCTCTAATCACCATCTGTTGTTAAATTCCAACAAAACTAAACTGCCCCTCTTTACCCCCACCAGTAGATCCACCCCATTTTCCTTCTCCATAACATCCAACAACGGTACCTCTATCTCTCCAGATGACCATACTAAGCTTTTTAGGAGTAATAGTGGACAATAATCTCAAATTTAGGAGTAATAGTGGACAATAATCTCAAATTTGATCTGCATATCAATAAAAATATAAAAAACATTAATAAGATGCTTGGCTCATTATACAGAAGCAAACCTTTTCTAACTCTGTTAGCTAGGACTGCAATCACCCGCTCACACCTACTCTCTACCCTTCTTTGTGCCTCCCCATACTCTCCAGTTTGAGCAAAACTGAACTTAATAAGCTCTCTCACTGTTACAGTCATATTGCCAGATTTGCCACAGGCTCAACATATAGGACACATGACTGTCAAAACCTCAGTCTTCTCAGGTGGCTAGAACTGCCTAGCCTACTTCTATTCAATCAGCTTACAGTAGCACACAAAATTCTGTACCACCCTGAAAGTACTCCGGCACTCAAAAATATCATAAAGCTATACAGTAATTCAAGGCAACTACGATCATCCAATAAACTGTTGGCCCAAACCGAGCCATTAACTTAGCCAGCAACTCCCTGTTTGCCAACATCATTGGTAAAACTTGGAATTCACTTCCATCTAACCTTAACCTCGAACCTTTTTTAAGTCTCTTCAAAAAGGCCTCAAACAGTATTTTAAAGAGCACTGGTTTTGTCCCTGTACTAACCCTGATTCATCACTACTTATTCAATGCCTTATTTAAATTAATATTGTATACATTTCTTGCTCATAATAGCTTGCTGCAACCTGTTGTTTTTTGCATACTGTTACACACTGTGTATATTGTGAGTACCTACTAGAGGGCTTTGTAAATATGTTTGACTCATATCTGTTATGTTCTGTCTGTGTTATCTGGAGCTTTTCTCCCCGGGCCTCCGCTGAAAATGGACATATATCCAATCGGACTGTCCCAGTCAACAAATGTAAAATAAAATAAGTAAATAAAGTAAGTAAATAAATAAATAATTGTTTGCTAGCCTGGTAGGTGTGCTAGTTGTTAAGAGTTTTTTTCAGCCATTCCTTGGGCGCAGTGACAAAGTATTACAAAGCAACGGAATCATTTCAGAACATAACATGTAGAGTGATACAGAGTTTTGAAAAAAGTTCTTAAGTTCTTAATGTCCAACTAAGTATCAGAATATACACTTGAATGCATTTAGAAAGATACATACTTAATAGATTTACAAAAATAAAAAATATTTATATTTATACAAGTTATAAGAAATGTAAGAAAAACAACTTACAATAAACCAGTGCATTCACATAGTTCAGAAATGATATTTTTACATATAAATGGCTCTGTCTGCTTCAAGCAGGAGAGAGCAGCACTAACCTAAAAACCACTTTCCATGGGAGTAATCAGGTATACAGCCAATTAAAATAATGCAATTGGAAGTTAGGAAAACGGTCATGGGAAGACAATGGAATCCAAGGCTAAGAGTGATTCAGCCAGATTTGTGTGGAATAGTGCCTCCCTGCAGAACACTTTTGATCAAAGCAAGCAGATTTGGGTCATGCTGCAAACAAGCTGCATTTGTATTTCTTCCAGAGGCTGAAGAGCATAGAGAAAAAAGCCTGCAGTCAGAACTAGATTCAGTAGTATAGAGGGATAAAACTCTGACTATGGCCAGGTGACCCAAGTTGGACTAGAGGCTTGGGTGCTTGATGCAGCTGGCAGGGATGGATGAGTTTGACCATGATAGGGAGGAATGGTGGGATGGAGCAAGATGCATGTAACCACTATCCCTTGGAGGAGAGACAATGGCACATATTGGTGGTCAATGTACGGCTAACCAAGCCTTTGCCTGATGGTAACATTCATTACTGAGTGTACAGAAGAATGCATTCACAGGAAGAAGGTCATGTAGGTCTCCACAGTGATGCAAATAGCTCATCCCCCCCAGGGGTGGAGTTGGTTTACACCATACAAGTGCACTCATTGCAGGGATGTTGGCAAGAACACAACTATCCTTCAAGGCTGCTTGTGTAACAGCTCTTCTCGACAGCTTTTGCCATTACACTGTACTGGCGTAATTCTGGGAGTGAGCAAATGGACAGAGTCTGATTAAGGAAGGCTTCATAGTTGGAAGGCATGGGGTAAAAAGCACCTAGAAAAAGAGAGAGAAACAAACAAAGAAAGAAAACTGCAATGTTTCTACTTCACTGCAGACATGGAAGATTAAAAAAATATCTCACGGGCCTAGGATCAGTAAAAGAGCATCAGGAAAGAATTTGGGCAATGAGATGATGGCTTCAGGAAGACAACACCAGTAAGGGTACCAGCACTGAGCATTCTGTGTTGGTGAAACCTTCAGGAAGCTTTTCACAGTGATATATGAGCATCAGTATACTGTTAGGGAAAAAAGGCAATCTTAACAACACTCCTTACAACCATACATTGGCCTGACTGTCCTTCAGTTTGCCTAGTTTCTGTATTCTGTAGGATGTCCCCACAAATCCCATGTTGGGGCTGATAACTCCTACCTGAAGAAACAAATGAGTATGGCAAATTCAGCTGGGCAAATGCAAGACCCCCCAGGATGAAAGAGAACACATGTCTTAAGAGCACCTTGAATCTTATAAAGCTCAACCACTAGTGCTAACTCTAAGGGGGATTAGGACATTTCTGTGTCATTTAGGGTTTTGTTTCGGCCTGCCATCTCAAGTATGACCTGTGGAGTTAAGCTGATCAGCTTTGCCTTTGCATCAGTTCTACAAGGTTAGTAGCTACGTCTCGTAATTAGTGAAAAGACAGTCTGATTATAGCCAAGATTCCTTTTAGGGTGCTGATTAAGGCTTTTGGTGTTCATGTATTTGGGAATGCACGTTTGTAATTTTGTAATTTCAGAACTTATCTGAAGTAGTTACTTCATTTATTCTGCAACCTGTGGGTCTTGGATCCGACCTCGGATGTGACCGGCAGCTTTCCAAGCTTCAAGATCCAAGCTCCTAGCTCATCCCCTCTACCCACAATCCCCTGTCACCACCACACTACCTCAGATCGTTTTAGCCGCGGCTTGAATAACAAGCATCTTGAGAAGAGCTCCTGAGCTTAGACAGGGAAGTGAATAATTTTGTTTCAGAGATTTTCTTAAAACTTTAAAACTTAAAAAGGAAAGTATTGTGAGTGTTTCTCTGCCCTTTTTTGTTTTCGGGATTGCGTTTTTTTATTCAGTTAACCCTTCCCCTAGGTGTTTGGGCGTGTGAGTGTGTGTGTCAGGAAAATGGCCGAAGGCCATAAAGCTATAGTGCACTGGGTGTGGCCATAATCTTTCCCCAGCTGATGGCCACACTCAGTGCGTTATATGCCTGGGGGTTGCCCATTTGTCTTCAGACTGCCAGGTTTGCGCAGCCTTCAACCCCTGGGCTGTGAGGGACAGAAGGAACAGGCTTATTCTGGCGGGATTGCTTCCCCCGGAGGAGGCCTCTTCCTCCTTTCCCTCCAAGGTGCAGGCTACCCAGGTAGCTTCAACACCCCTGATTCCCTCGACTTAGGCTGGGACTCAACCTCCCACTACTGCCTTGAGTACGAAGGAAGTTCAGTCTTCTCCTTCTAGGGATAAGCACAGGGAGAAGCACAGACACAAGAGGCGAGCCGAGCCTCATCCCTCGGCTCCGCCTTCAAAAATTGTTAAATTGCCTCCGAGGGTGTCCGGACCTTCTCCTTCTCGGCTCCGATCTCCTTCCTTCTCACCGGAGCCGGAGGAGGAGCTCCTATCACCCTCGAGGTCGTCGAGGCGGCCCTCCAGGCCCGCCTCTACGACCTCCTCTAGATCTACTAGGTCTCTCTCCGACGCCGATATGGATAGGATGATGCGTCAGTTTTTGCAGACCCAAATGCAGATGGGGGTGCTCCTGCCCCCCCCCCTCCACAGGGGGGGAGTGCAGCTTCAATATTTGCCCCGATTTCTCCTTCTTCAATCTGGGTTTTGGAGTCTTCGGATCCAGGCCCTTTCGGAGCAGGTGTTTTGTCGGCGCCGGTGGCCCAAGCCTTCTCGACGCCGACCATACCCTCGAGTATCTCGGATCCGAGCTCTCGGGGCCATGGGCTGTGTGTCGGATCCGTGGGAGCGGGTGCATCTTCGGCACCACCTATGTCGGAGAGCACCTCCCTGTCGGATCCGATGGCTTCGGCTCTGACCCCGATCCCTATCTCGGAGCCGAGGAGACTGCTCTCGGGGCCGGAAAAGAGTAGTTCTCCCTCGGCGTTCGAGGTAGTGGAGAGGGTACTGTCGAGGTCTTCCAGGTCCCCGACTCGGGCTTTGGATCCTTCCGCCCCCCCCCCCCCACTGCATGCGGGTCTAACTTCCATCATCCTTCCATCTGGACAGCCTGCTCAGACCCTCCAGTTGGTTCCCTCGGATGAACAAGAGGCCGTTGACAAGCCCTCTTCTGATAGTCCCACAGAGGAGGTGCCTCGTAAACGGACGTGTAAAAGGAGGCACATGGACTCCCCCGAGTCCGTCACCACATATACGGACTTAGAGGAAAGGGAAGGTTCCCCAAGGTCACCCCCTCGAGGATGTCTCCTTTGGAGACATCATGGAAATGTTGCGTATTAGGGGGGTGGTCTGCCCAAAAACCTTCCTCGGATGAGTCTGTATTTCTGATGGCGTTTGAAGTGGGCCCATCTACCTCCTGGGTGTCCCCACGAGCAGATCCCCTGGTAGATCTCCTGACTACCAGGGCTTGGCAGGAACCCGATACCGTGGAGCCTATCCCATGTCAACCGGATAAAATCCTTAGCCCCCCTTCAGACAGGCAGGCTTGGGCCAAAGGGTCTCCAGTTGATGCAATGTTGGTGGCTGCTGCCACTAAAAGAGAACTCTCCCAGGAGAGCTCCACGGTCCACCCACCGGACAAGGAGTCCCGGGCGCTGGACCGTATACGGAAGCGGACCTTTGCTTCAGCAACCTTCTCCGTGAAGGCGCTGAATTATATGGAGCATATCATCAGGCTGCAGCGGGATTTGATCAAGGAATACACTGCAGCTCCACCTGAGTCCATGTCGGTCGAGGACAAAACCGTGTTCTCGACACGCATGACCACTCTCAAGTCCATTTCAATTACGTCCATGCGACTACTGTCTTAAACTACGGAGGGAGCCGCAAGGGCCAGCGGTGCAGGTGTTGTCTTGAGATGTCACGCCTGGCTCAGTCTTTGTAATTTCGCGGAACCTTTCAAGGCGTCCTTCGCGAACGCACCCTTTGACGGCTCTTTGCTTTTTGGCAAGACTGTACGCGATACACTAGTCCAAAGCGAGAAGGACGGGAAGACGCTGTCTGCCGTCGGAGTCCGCTTCTCGAGCCCCCAACGTTCCTTCTCAAGGAATCAGAGGGGGTAAAAGAAGCTGTGGTTCTGCAAGTCTCAGCAATCCTATCCAGCTTCGGACTCCGCGCCCTCCAGAGGCAGAGGAGGGCAGGGTGGACGCCGGCCCAGAGGCAGAGGGGGACCGCGTAACTTCGGGTCTAGGGAGCCTTTTTCCGAGAGACCCGCGCAGCAGCCCTGAGGGCTTACCCGACTGTCCAGCTCTGGAGACAGTCGGGGGGCGTTTAACAAAGCACCTGTCAATGTGGGAGTCCATCACGAACGATCGATGGGTGCTCCGAATTATATCCAGAGGCTACAAAATTCCCTTCCTATTTCGTCCTCCCTCAGGTGGTCGCCTCCCCGATTTCCCACCCAATCAGAGAGGCGGCCACCGTAGAGATTTCAAATTTGTTAGAAAAAAGAGTCATCCAGCAGGTCCCCCCAGACCAATCCGGATTGGGCTACTACTCAAGGTTCTTTTTAGTGCCAAAAAAGACGGGGGACCTCAGGCCCATTCTAGACTTGTCCGCCCTGAACATGTTTGTCCCCAAAGAAAAATTCCGGATGGTCACTCTACAATCTATTTTCCCCTTAATGCAGGAGAACGACTGGATGTGCTCTATAGACCTCAAGGACGCGTACTACCACATTCTAATGGACAGACGGTCCAGGAGGTTCCTCCGCTTCCGGCTAGGGGCCAGTCATTACCAGTTCAGGGTCCTTCCGTTCGGACTCACCAAAGCCCCCAGGGTGTTCACCACAGTCATGGCAATGGTTGCGGCCCACCTGAGGCTTCAGGGCATCAGGGTCTTTCCGTACCTAGACGACTGGCTCCTCACAGCAACCAACAGGCATCAACTTTGTACCGCGAGAGACTATGTGCTGTCTCTTGCCGACAGCTTGGGCATCTCAGTCAACATACCAAAGTCTTTTCTTCATCCTGTGCAAGCATTAGATTTCATAGGAGCCAGGCTAGATTCCCGATCTTCTCGGGCCTTCTTGACCTCGGACAGGCTGTCCAGCCTCTCACTCCAGGTTTTGGCTCTTCTTCACACCAAAGCTCCGCCGGCGGAGTTAGTCATGAGAGCACTAGGCTCGATGGCAGCGGCTATCGGCCTCTCTCTCCATGCTCGCCTAAGGATGTGTATATTACAGTGGACACTCCAAGTTCAATGGTCACTGTTACTCCACCCATTGAACACTCCTATCCCCCTGAGCAGAGTTTGCAGGGAATCCCTCCTTTGGTGGCTTCACTCCCCAGAACTCAGGCAAGGGAGACCCTTTGTGACCCCCCCCCACGTCACGTTAACCACGGATGCTTCTCGCCTGGGGGGGGCATTGTTTGGGCAGAAACGTCCAAGGTACGTAGACCTTGTCGGAGACCGCTTTGCACATAAATGTTCTGGAGATGAGGGCGGTGCTTCTAGCATTGCAGGCTCTCCAAGACCTTCTACCTCTAGGAACGATTGCAATACAGACGGACAATATGTCAGTGGTCTGGTATATAAACAAACAAGGGGGAACTAGATCCTACCCTCTTTGTCGAGAAGCCATGAAAGTTTGGGAATGGGCGATATCCACCAACCGCTTTCTGATAGCAACGCACATTCCGGGATGATCCAACATTCTGTCGGACAAATTGAGTCGAGTAATTCTCAGTCCTTACGAGTGGTCTCTCAATCTGAAAGTTGCGAAGGAAATTTTCCACAAGTGGGGTTGGCCTCGCTGCGATCTTTTTGCTACTCCCCAAAACACAGAATGCAGCGAGTTCTTCACAATTCTTCCCCCAGAAGGGGAGAGCCCCAGAGACGCTCTGATTCATGCTTGGCCTCCCGGTCTACTCTATGCTTACCCCCCGCTTCCGGTCATGGCGAAGTTCATTCAGAAAGCCGCACGGTTGGGGAGCAAAATTATCCTCATAGCCCCATTCTGGCCTCGTCAAATCTGGTTTCCATACCTGCGGTCTCACAGTCTCTCCTCCCCTTTAATCCTGGATCCCATTCCAGATCTGATATCGCACCCAACGGGGAGCCCAACACCGAACCTGGTAAACCTCAAGCTCGCGGCTTGGTTGATCCAGTTCCACTAATGGCAAGGTCTCCCGGTATCTCGTCACCAGTGAAAGCTATTGTGGTAGCGCCTCATAAACCGTCCACCAGGAAAATCTATAATAGTAAGTGGAAATGATTTTCTATCTGGGCTAACAGCCAAGGTCTCAACCCCTTTAAGGTCTCAACCCCTTTACTGTTCCGATTCCTACAGTCTTGGATTTTTTGTCCATGATTTTTGAACAAGGGGCCAGTGCATCAACAGTTAAAGTACAGTTGGCAGCAATATCTCATTTTCATGTGGGAGACAGATTAGGATCTCTAGCCTCTTCAGAATTGTGTAAGACATTCTTGCGTGGCGTTTTCCTTCTCAAGCCACCAGTGAAATCCGTGACTCCCCCTTGGGACTTAACCTTTGTTCTGCAAGCCTTAACGAAACCTCCTTTTGAACCTGCAGCTTCTGTACCCCTTAAATTTCTGTCCTGGGAAACAGCATTCTTGGTAGCCATAACATCTGCTAAAAGGGTTTCAGAGCTCCAAGCTTTGTGCATGAAACCTCCCTATCTTATTTTCCACAATGACAGAGTGTCTCTCAGGACTAACCCTTCTTTCTTACCAAAAGTGGCATCTGTGGCAAATATCAATCAGACTATCAATCTGCCAGTGTTTTTCAAAAATTTTCAAAATAAGGGAGAATACATGTTGCATACACTAGAAGTACATAGACAGTTGCGTTTTTACCTGCACAGGACCAAAGATGTTCGTAAGGCTGATCAACTCTTTGTGTCATTTGCGCCTTCATTCATGGGAAAACCTATATCCAAAGTGACACTGGCTAATTGGATTTGTCAATGTATTTTTCAGGCTTATAAGGCATCAGGCAAAACAACCCCATTCAAAATCCGTGCACATTCCACAAGGTCCATCGCAACTTCTGCAGCCTTCTGGTCCAGGATGCCATTGGACGACATATGTTCAGCAGCCACTTGGTCTTCTGCTCATACGTTTATTTCTCATTATAAGCTGGACATGATATCTAGAAGCAGGGCGTCCTTTGGCTCCGCGGTGCTTTGGAATATCCTCCCATAGACCACCCAGGTTTCCTTGTTTAGGTACCTGGGGACTCTGTCCCACAGGTTGCAGAACAAATGAAGTAACTACTTCAGATTTAGAAGTTATGTACTCACCATAACGTTCCATCTGAGTAGGTACTTCATTTGTCTGCAACCACCCTACCATCCACTAACCTGTATCGGGTTTCTAGGATCTTTATGATTCTTGAGAATATCTGAACCTGTTTATTACAGGTTTTTTCAGGTGATACAGCAAAACCGATCTGAGGTAGTGTGGTGGTGACAGGGGATTGTGGGTAGACGGGAGGAGCTAGGAGCTCGGATCTTGAAGCTTGAAAAGCTGCCGGTCGGATCCGAGGTCGGATCCGAGACCCACAGGTTGCAGACAAATGAAGTACCTACTCAGATGGAACGTTATGGTGAGTACATAACTTCTAATTCTTACAGCTCTACCAAAGGGCTTCTGTCAACTGTGAGGTTTTTGGAATTGGCTGTATGCTTCAGAGACTTGGCAGTGGTCAGTTCATCTCTGACATCAGCCTATGGAGGACTGTTCTCAGGGCAGGTTGGGACAGTGGATCAGAGACTTGCCTTCCCGGATCTGGGGTCCTATCCCTCACCGGGGGTGGTCCACCTTTGCGGTCATGGAGAGAGCCCTGTTGTGAAGATATGTGAAGGCTGCCAGCCTAGCTAGATAGAATTTTGCAGATAATTCTGTCATTTGTGAATATTAATATAAGCCACAGGCTTGTTCTCTTAAATGTGAAAAGACTGTATTGGATGTTGAACTTCAAAAATGTAACAACAGTGCACTATGCTGTAAGAAAGCTGATAAGTCAAGTATTTTATGGCTGTTTTGATCTCATGGCTCGGAGCCGTGGTGTGTGAACCAGCAGATTCTTTCTTTTGTTTTGAGACTAGAGTTGATTGCTAGATTTTACATATATAATGTCTTTAATTGCTGTAGTTTCCTGACCAGGTGCAAGCTTACTAAGAAAGATTAATGTAGAGTTTCTGTTAGCTTGGGAAACCAGAGAATTGTTAATAATGATGTAATCTAAATTGAGTCAGCAGGATGTATTATCAGTTTAAATTACTTTCTCAGAGACCGAGAGAGAGAGAGAGAGAGAGAGAGCATTTTTGCATTTGTCTTCAGAACTGCACTTGTTTTGCTCTGTCTGTAAGTAGGATCTTAGACTTTAGTGTTTCTCCTAGAAATAGATAGAAAATAGTAAGTTTAGTCTAGCTGTTTTCTATTGTTATGTCAGACTATTCTACAGTATTATTTTAAGCATTTTCCTGTGATCACTGAACTCTTGACTAGAACTGTGTAGTAAGTATTGTCTTGTGTTTTTATTATTTATTATTAAATATTTTAAACCTTTCAACTGTGGCTGTTTTAGGTACAAAGCCAATCCAAATAAGTCTTTCTGCTCAGTCACACTTACCATTTGGATAATAATATTGCACAGTAATAATTGGACACCCTTTGGTAAGGGCCTTTTTAGTAGCTGATAAGTAAGGGTCCTGGTGGCTGTGATTACTATCTTAGCTGGACAGAAGGGGCACAGCTAGTGAACCTGTGCCAGCCTTCCACAGGAGTGTCAGTGTGGTTGTGTATAAATCATATCTCAAAGTGTGTGTCTGTCTGTGTGTGTGTGTGTGTGTGTGTGTGTGTGTGTGTGTGTGTGTGTGTGTGTGTGTCTAAGCTACTTGGGCAGGACACGAAGCACTGGTTGGACAGAGAGAGTGCTTGGAGGACTTGGCTTGGTACCCTGGCTAAGAAGGACCCCACTCTATAGCTTTGCTAGTGGGGAGTCTTACTGGGGACCTGGAGAGAAAGGGAGAAACCAGCCCCAGACTGACTGTGATCTTTGTGTGCTCTTAAGGGAAATTGTACTTTACTGTGTGTGTATTTGTTATCCTTCCCAATGTGGATGGCCCTCACTGGTGTTAGTGGTGAGGATTGAAGCTCCTTGATTACTGGGCCAATGCACGGGCATCACACCTGTCTGCACCCCTGACTCAGATGGTGCCTTCCCCCTGAGATCCTCTGTCTACATCTGTACCATCTGTGCTTCTGTAGTCTCAACTCTCCTCTCCAGGGGGACAGCTGGTACTGAAACCTCAGGCTTCCCATCAGGGTATCCCCACTTCTTCTGACACCTTCCCAGAGTACCCCACTGAGGAGGTCCCTAAGAAGAAAATATGCAATCCGAAGCATTTAGATTACCCTGAATCTGTCACTGAAGATACAGATTTTGATGAGGGCGAAGGGTCCCCACGGTCACCTCCTGGTGATATCTCATTCAGAGATATCCTAGAAATCCTGAAACAGAGAGGTGGCTGGAAGCCAAGCAACCCCTCTTTGGAGGAATCTGTACTCCTGGAGGCTTTCGGTACAGACCCATCTGTGTCTTGAGTGACCCCGCCTTCCAACGTGCTTATTAACTTGCTCTGTCGGTGAGCATGGAAGGATCAGACACCATTGAGCCAGTGCCCAGGAAGTCTGTTAAATCATCTTTTGTCTAAGGGTGTGCCTGTTGATGTCATGGTCGTGGTGGCAGCCACTAAGAAGGAACTTACAGAAGAAAGTTCCTCTGTTCATCCCTAACAAGGAGTCCCAGGTGATGGACAGATTCAGGAAGCAAGTCTATGCTTCAGCGACTTTTGCCTTAAAGTCACTGAACTATTTGGCACATTTTACAGGACTACAGAGGGACCTGATGAAGGAGCTATCAGACACTCTTTCAGGATCCGTTTCTGAAGAGGTGAAGGCATTTGTCACCTCTCAGTTGGCTACCCTGCAGTCGATATCCAGCTCCTCCACGAGGCTCATTTCTAATGTAGCAGAAGGAACCTCAAGGGCAGCAAGTTCCAATGTTGCCATTAGGAGACACTCATGGATGCGCTTATGTGATTTTTGTGGAGACTGTAAGTCTTCATTCGTCAGTGCTCCTTTTGACGGCATGTCTCTTTTTGGCCCCAAGGTTAAAAACACATTGTCCAGGTGTGAGAAGGATGGAAAGATCCTTTCTTCTTAGGAATACGTTTTCTTCACTCCTTAAACGTCCTTTTTAAGGAATCTTTGAGGCAGTGGTAAAATGTAGTTCAATAAATCCCAAGGATCTTTCCAGGACACACGTGGAAGAAGATCCCCCAGAGGCAGAGGGAGGAACTCAAACAAAAGATGCCATCCTTGTGGCAGAGCTGGCTCACAGAACCAAGAGTCCAGAGAATCATTCTTTGGTAAACCCTTTCAGCTGTCCTGAAAGGAGGTCCGATTGTCCCCCTCTGGAGGCAATTGGGGGTCTTCTGTCCCTGCACCAGAGAGCCTGGCTAGAAATAACAACAGATACTTGGGCGCAGAGGATGATTTCCAGAGGTTATATAGTACCATTTTCCCTTTATCCTCCCAATTCAAGGAAATTCCCCAATGTTCCACCCAGTCAGAGAAGACAAGAGCAATTCAAATTCAAAAGCTGCAAAAAAAAAAAAAAACAGCCATCCAAGATGTCCCCCAGACCAGATAGAATCTGGAACTTGTACAAGGTTCTTTTTTTTGCCAAAGAAAACAGGGGACTGGACACCGATTCTAGATCTCAGCATCTTGAACAAATCTGGTCGAAAGACACAGTTCAGTCCAGTCTTCCTTTATTGGAAAATGACAGTTGGATGTGCTCAATAGATCTTCAGGATGCATACTATCATATAAAGATGAACAAGCGAGCCAGAAGGTTCTTACACTTCTGGCTGGGAGCTAGTCACTACCAGTTCAGGGTTCTACCCTTTGGTCTCACCACAGCCCCCAGGGTGTTTAGCAAATGCATGGTGGTAGTAGCAGCTCACTTGAGACTGCAGGGATTCTGAGTGTTTCCATACTTAGACGATTGGCACATCTCTGCCCTAACCAGGCATCAGCTTATTATGGCAAGAGGAAAAGGGATCCAGACATATGCCCTACTAGGAATAACCATAAACTACAAAAAGTCTCATCTAGATCAATGTCAATGTGTAGAGTTCATAGGTGAACTGTTTGACACAAAATTAACTATAATGACAAACCATGATGAAAAAATATGAAATATAAGAAAATACTAGGTAGTAACCACTCAGAAATAAAATACACGTCTTCATTAAACACAATACAATACCCTGGTGCCTTGGCTTATACACAGCCTTCAAGGAGTGGTTCCTCCCTGATGTTTTCTTACAAAATCAACTATAGCCTCACTTCCCCTCTCCAGAGTTCAGACAATAAGATCACAAGTGAAAAAGATAGTTTGCAGTACCAGAATCTCAGCTCGCTTGGTTCTTCAGGCTTTGGGATCAATGGCGGCAGCAATAACATTACTACTCTTAGCCAGATTTCATATGAGAATTATTCAGTGGATGCTGGCCTCACAATGGTCAATACTTTATTTTCCTTTATCTGCTCCAGTATGAATCACCAGTATATGCAAGAGGAATCTAATGTGGTGGATTCAGTCAGAAGAAGTTCTACAAGGCTGTTTATTTGTCCCCTCTCAGCCCAAGGTCATTGTGACCACAGATGCTCCCCAGCTTGGCGGGGGGGGGGAGGGGGGGCATTACCTGGGAAAGACAGTCCAAGGCACATGGTTCCCTGAAGAGGCCAATTTGCATGTCAGTGTCCTAGAGTTGAGAACAGTGCTTTTAGCATTGCAAGCACTCATAATGCTCTCCCTTCAGGAACAATTGTGATAAAAACAGACAACATGTCAGTGGTTTGTTACATCAACAAACAAGGAGGAACCAGATCTTACCTCCGTGTCGAGAAGCGCTCAGGGTCTGACAGTGGGAGATCTGCTCCAACCACTTTCTTGTAGAAACACATATTCCGGGGAAGTCCAGCATGTTAGCAGACAAACTGAGCAGACACATACTACTACCTCACATGTGGTCCCTCAACGAGAATGTAGCGGAAATGTTTTTCCGAGAGTGGGGCCAGCCTTGCTGTGATCTCTTTGCATCTCCCATGAACAACAAGTGCAACAGCTATTTTGCCCTAATCCCCCCACAGGGGAAATCTCCAAGGGATGCTCTTCTCCACAATCGGTCCCCCCATCTGCTTTATGCTTATCCCCAATTCCTTTGATCCCAAAGCTGCGAGGTTGAAGAACAAAGTCATCCTCATTGGAGCTTATTGGCCTTAACAGATTTGGTTCCCCTTCCTGTGGCCTCATTAAATTCATCAACACTGGATTGTGGGCCCATCTCCTAATCTGGTGTCTCAACCAACAGGCATGATACATCTGGACCTCCCCAATCTCAAGCTGACAGCTTGGTTTCTCCATTTCCAGTAATAGCTTGACAACCTGTGCTCTCTTCACCTGTCTGCCAGATTTTGTTATCTTCCCTTAAACCATATACAAGGAAATTTTATGCTAGCAAATGGAAAAGATTTGTACACTGGCCACTTTAAAATCATGTGGAACCCTTTTCTGCCCCAATTCATAGCATTCTTGATTTCTTGATGCTACTTTTTAATCAAGAAGCCAGTTCTTCAACAGTTAAAGTTCAGTTGACAAGAATTTCTAGTTTCCATATTGGATATGATGGTTCCTCACTCACTTCTCATAAACTTTGTAAAACCTTTTTATGAGGCACACGTCTGTTAAAAACTAAGTTTAAAGATCCTACTCTTCCATGGGATCTAAATCTGGTACTGCAATCCTTAGTCCATGCACCTTTTAACCTGCATGTGACTGCGATTTTAAATTTATTTCTTGGAGAACTTTGTTTTTGGAAGCCATCACTTCTGCCTGACGAGCTTCCAAAACTTAAGCCTTATCGGTGAAGCCCCCATATCTAATTTTTCATAAAGATAGTTACATTATGAATTATGCATCTTTTGCCCAAAATAGTATCAAGAGTCTAATACTGACCAGTCCATCAAATTACCAGTTTTCTTTCCAACTTATTCAAACAAGGGCGAATATTTATTACATTTATTGGATGTTCATAGGTAGCTGCATTTCTGTTCACATAGAACAAAGGACATCAGAACTACATATCAGTTATTTGTTTCATTTGCTGATGTAAAACCAGTATCCAAAGTCACTTTAGCCAGATGGCTTACAGGCTGTATTTCTTTTGTTTACAACAAATCAGATATCCCTTTACCAAAGCAAGTTTGTGCTCATTCAACCAGGTCCATAGCAACTTGCTCAGTTTTTTCATTTAAGAGCTTCCATGGAAGAAATATGTGCAGCAGCAACTTGGGATTCCCTCCATACCTTTATCACTCATTGCAAATTGGATTTGTTTTCCAGAGGTAAAGCATCGTTTGGCTTAGTAGTGCTTAGGATCCTATCCTTCCTTGAGTCCACCCTAGGATTTAGGTATCTGGGTACTTTTTCCCATCAGTTGAGGACAGAATGAAAACTGACAACATCATGAAGTTATGTACTCATCATAACGGTCCATCTGTGTTGTCCATTTTCATTCTTCCTCAGCTCCCCCCCCCCCCCCCATCCTTATGTTTTTGTGGAAGAGTGAGTGGATATGGAAAATTTTGTATACTCTAAACATTATAAAGCGCCAGATATAGCCTTGTCTAGCTTTTTCTATGTTTACATTTATGTCTATTTGTATAAGAATTATTTTTTTATGCTATAGCCAGCAAACAAGATGAGGTCATTGGGGTTGATGCATTCTGGGTAAGGGAGAAGCTCAAGAGTTCTGTGTTGCCATGAGCTTTTGTAACAGCCGAGCTGGATCAGATGGTTCGGATCCGAACCCATCAGTTGAAGAAGAATGAAAATGGACAGCACGGATGGATCGTTACGGTGAGTACATAACTTTTTTTTTTTTGCCTGCTGATGTCCATTACGGTGTGTATCTGATCTGTTCTTCCTGTTTTAGTTGTCATGTTGTGTTAATAATCCCCTCCCTCACATTTACCACCCAGCTTCTGTGCTTGTTTATGTATTAATCTTCTCCAGGTTTCCTGTGGCATTGCCTTTGTAGCCCGGGTTCATTTTGGCAATGCCTTCACTGAGTGGGTATTTCAATTCTTCCAGAAGGGCTCCCATTGCGTGGTTAATGGCCCTCATCATAACTAGGATAAGACTGATTTTCCACCTTCCTATTGACTGTTGCATCTTTGCAGGAGTTCTAACATTGGCCACAACATTTTTGTGTTCTTGTTGATGTTCTTCGTGTTTCACTGTTGCAGTCATCACATTTGGGTTATCCCTGCCAGGGTAGCCCTCGGCCGGCCCGAATACCAGAGATTTAATATTTCTGCGTTGGTTGCTGTCGCTTGAGGACTGACGTCAGGTCATCAGTAATATATAAAGTAAGGCAGCCAACGCCATTACATCCGTCTTTCTTGCAGTGGAGCCCAAAGCAGAAGCAGTTCACATGAATGCCGTTCGGCTGCTACCTGAGTTTTGTCTACCGATGTCAGAAAAAGTTAATAATTGTCTTGCCTGTGGAAAACAAATACCACACCGAAACTTCCACTCTTACTGCGTCAATTGTTTACGCCCAGACCACGACATCCCTCGTCGCTTCTGTGCTTTGTTCAATGCCAGAACTATCTGTCGTCGGGCCCTTATTGTGGCCATATTTTTTCGCTTACAGTCTTCAAATTCTGATATGGCTTCGGTAAGCCATCTCACAGCAGATATTCCAAAAAAACATAAAAATAAAGACAGAGCTAGACCGCACAGGTCCAAAACCTACCGACGACACTTCCGTTAAGCTAGTCATCAGTTCTTCGGTCCTCAGTGAGGTGCTTTCGCAGCCCGTGATGCCCGCTTCTGTTGATTCGCAGGCCGCTATCGAGACCCTTTTGGAGTCTGGTATGCCGCAAAACTTTTCTTCGATTAAGGATCCTGCGGCCGTCTCAACCTTGGATGGGTCGAGAGCCACTGAGCAGGCAGCGGCTTCCGAGGAAGTCCTTCGCACTATCGAATCTTGACACAAACCGACGTCTTCTTTCACGACTACCCGTTCTTTCTAAAACTACTGAGTTTCTTAGGCCCAGGGTACGAACCACACCCAAGAAACCGACAACCCACTGTCAGGCACCTGCTACCTTGCCTCAGTCTCAAATGCTTAAAATGGTGGAAGACCTTATCATGCTGATCAGGGGAAGCCAAGCTACCCCCTCTAAAAGGAAAAAAAATCTGTCCCCTGTAGTTTTGTCTGAACAAGAGTCAGATGAATCTGATGCATCTGAATATGAAGAGATGCAACCTGTCTCCTCTTATGAGGATTCTGATGCAGAGGATTCCATTCCTTCAGCCTCTCCCTCAGAGGATTTTTCCTTTGGGGAAACCCTGCATACCTTAAGGGAGCACTTCCAGTGGGAGAGTCAGGACTACCCTCGGTCTAAAAAGAGACTCAAGGAATTCCTAGATCTTCCACAACACAGACCTTTGGCCATTCCCCCAGTCATGGATGTTGTGGAGGATGTTTTCCACAAATCCAGCTTGACTCCTGATGCCCTTCCTCCTGCTCCCTGAAAACCAGACAGGTATATAAAGTCCCTGACTCCCACAAATATCTTTTTAAAAATCCTACAGCTGACCCTGAGGTCATTTCTCAAGGGCCAAAGGAATTAAAGCAACATCTACTAAGAACCCCACCCCCTCAGACAGGGATTCCTGAGCTTTGGACAGATGGGGTAAGAAAGTATACACCTCAGCTACTCTTGCTATCAGGGCACTAAATTGTCAGTTCCATATACTGAAATTTCAGCAACATATCTTGGAACTCCTTAAACAAAAATGTCTTCCTTTCCTGCAGCAGTCACTGGATCTGTCATTAGAAGGCATGCGTGGCTTAAGGAACAGCCCCTGCCAGAGCATGTCAAATCTAAATTGTTGGATGCCCCCTTGCACAAAGATTACTTATTTGGCACTAAGGCCGAAGAGGTCTTAAGAAAGATGGAAGAAAAAGCAAAATCTATGCATACAGTTAAGGATTTCTTATAGGTCCAGCCCCCTAGGTTCAGCGGGCATTGTCCCTACAAACACTGGTCCTTTCCTGCTCCCAGTAAACCGGCCCAGCCTAGGCCCCATGAAAGCAAACCCCCCCCAGACAGTAGCCCCAGGGAATGCAGAGATCTAAGCAGTGGACTACTTCCACTTCAAAACCAGAGAGTTCTAAGCCACCCCCTTGTGGTAAAAACTCACAATGACTCATCTCCTCCATCCCCTCCCCTGCCCACCTTCACTTACCCCTAGTAGGAAAACTCTCCTTTCACTCAAGCACCTGGGCCACGATTACCAAGGACCACTGGGTTCTGAACATTGTGTCTCAGGGATACAGATTTTCCTTCCACACCCTTAAAACCCCAAAAGGGTTCCCAGATCTACCACCAAATCAGTGGGCAGAGGCTCAAAAGCAAATCCTTTCCCTGCTCTCTATATGGGGCAGTAGAGCACGTTCTTCCAGAACATATAGGCCAGGGTTTCTACTCCAGCCTTTTTCTGGTGACCAGAAAAGAGGGCACCTGGTGCCCCATCCTCGATCTATCCATTCTAAACACCATCCTGGTGATCCCAGAATTCAGATTGCTCACCCTTCAGCAGCTGCTACCCATGCTGTCCAAGGATGCTTGGCTAGCCATCCTAGGTCTAAAAGAGGCCTACCTCCACATTCCGATCAGGGAATCATGCAGGAAATATCTCCGCTTCGGGGCAGGATCTCAACACTTTCACTTCCCTGCGCTTCCCTTTGGCGTATCTACTGCTCCCAGAGATTTCACAAAATGAATGGCTCCGGCCACTGCCTTTTGCAGACAAAGAAATATTCAGATTTATCCATACTTAGACGACTGCCTTATTCAGGCGCAAGCACCTGACCTTTGTAAAGACTCTACTAACCTCCCTAGGGTATACAATCAACAAAAAGATATCCAAACAGGTGCCCACCCAAAGGATAATATTCGTAGGAGCAAGCCTGGACACAGCTTCCCAGATGGCATACCTTACTCCAGAGAAACAAATTTTCCTGACAGTCTGCCTCTCTCAGCTAGCCACCAGGCCCCAGCTAACTGCAAGGAAGATCCTGCAAGCTCTGGGGTTCATGGCATTTTGCATACTACTCATTCCATATGCCAGACTGCATATGAGGAAACTTCAGTGGTACCTAAAGAGCCTTTGGTGCCAACACTCTCAAGACCTGGAATCTCTTCTACCTATAATTCCTTGCCTCAGAAAAGATTTTCTTTGGTGGGCAACAGCATGGTCCCACAACAAGGGAATGCCTTTCTCCCCACCCCCCGCCATCCAGACCCTCAACACAGATGCATCAGACTACGCTTGGGGTGCACACCTGGATGGCAGGTGGGTACAGGGCCAATGAAGCCCACAGCAAATCCCTCTGCTCATCAGTCAAAAAGAGATGATGGATGTGCAGCACGCCTTGATAGCTTTCAAGCCCCTTCTCTTTCCAGGGGCTCTCCTGATCAAAACAGACAACACCACTGTGATGTGGTACATCAACAAGAAGGGAGGGACTCACTCCAACCCTATGTGCAGGCTGGCCATGAGCCTTTGGCACACAGCCTCTGCCATGCATCTACACCTGTTAGCACAGTTCCTACCAGGCTTTCTCAACTCTCTGGCAGACTAATTAAGTAGAAATCTTCTGGACCCACACGATTGGCAACTCAACAGAAGTACCTTCACCCTAATAACTCAGAAATGTGGAACTCCGAAGGTCGACCTCTTTTCATCCCACACCAACCATCAGCTCTGCAAATTCTGCACCAGGGAGCATCACTGCATGGCTTGGAAAGCGGATGCCGTGTCCTTCCCCTGGGTCAATCTATCGGTCTATACCTTTCCTCCCCTACCTCTCATCCCCAGGGTACTGCTCAAAATAAGGGAGGAAAAACCAAGGACTATTCTTATAGCTCCAGACTGGCCCCGGCAGCACTGCTACCCCTTGCTGCACAGCCTGTCCTCGCTATCCCCATGGCATCTTCCTTGGATTCCAAACCTCCTGACCCAGAGGGAAGGAGAGTTCTTGCATTCCCAATTGCAGACACTCAGTTTGGCAGCTTGGCTTATTCCCTAACCCCGAACAAGTTTGCCAACTTCAATAAACAGGTTCTGGATGTTATCTGTGAGGCCAGACGTCCAAGCACCCGAATGTTTTATGCTGATAAATGGAAAAGGTTCTGCACCTGGATCCAGGCTAAGGGAGCCAATACGGCACAGCCCTCCCTCCCTTTCATCCTGGATTACTTAGCTGACCTACTACACAGTGACCTCTCTTTCTCCTGTGTAAAAATGTCATGCCTCTACTATTTCTGCTCATTTTCCCACTGAGCAGCCCCTTTTCTCACACCCTTTGATCAAACAGTTCCTAAGATGGGCTAGCAATTTGAGGGCACCCAGAAGGACACCAACACCAGCTTGGGACCTTAACTTTGTATTGGAAAAGCTCACCCTGCCCCCTTTTGAACCAACGTCTTCTGCAGAGCTAAAGTTTCTCTCCTGGAAGACAGCATTCCTTCTGGCCATCACTTCAGCCAGGAGAGTCACTGCGCTGCAAGCACTCATGGCTGTGGAACCCTTCGTCATCTTTCATGCAGACAAGGTATCTCTCAGAACTAACCCATCCTTAATGCCCAAGGTGGTGTCCAGTGTGGCTCTCAACCAATCCATTAATTTGCCCACCTTTTTTCCTAATCCCCAGAACAAGGGGGAAAGAATTCTTCACTCTCTAGATGCACACAGACAACTTAAATTCTGTCTAGACAGGACTAAATCCTTCAGAAAGTCTGATGAATTGCTGGTTAGCTTTGCTACTGGGGCAGAAGGCAAAGCCTTCTCCAAACAAACCATTTCCAAATGGATAGCACACTGCAGCCATTTCTGCTGCAAACAGCATGGAAAGCCTCCCCCCAGGGGGGTCAGGACACACTCCACCAGAGCAGCCTTCACCTCTGTGGCTTTCCTCAGAGGAGTCCCACCAAGGACATCCTGGAGGCTGCCATCTGGATTTCTGTTCACACTTTTACCAAGCATTACCACCTGCCTCTCTTCTCCAAATCCAGGGCAGGGTTTGCCTCTGCAGTCTTGCAGGTAATCCTACCCAGCACCTAGTTTCATTGACTGCCTCCATCCTTTTGCTCAGCTTTGGGAGTCAACCCAAATGTGATGACTGCAACAGTGAAACAAGAAGAACATAGTACAGATGTCCTTCAAGAATGCAACTGCAGTCCTTACATATGGGTTGTCCTGCCTCAGGCAGCCCTTCGGTCGGCCGGATTCCAAAGTCTGGGTCCGGCATCGGCTGATGTCGCCTCTTCCCCGACGTCAGAGCGACTGGGGTATAAAAGCATCAGTCGACGCCATCTTCTTCAGTCTTTCTTGCCGCGCGGTGCCCGAAGCAGAAGCAGTTCGCAAGTGCCGGTCGGTCAGCTCCTGTGTTTTCAGTTACCGAAGTCATCAAAAAGCTAATTACCCCATTGGGGAACATTTTCTTGCCTCAGCCGATGTCAGATAAAACTGCAAAAGTTAATAAGTGTTTGTCTTGTGGTAAACAAATACCTCATAAGGACTTCCATTCTTACTGCCTTCCCTGCCTTGGCCCGGACCACGACGTCTCGGCCTGTGCTGCCTGTGCTTGCTTTAATAAGCGCACACTCAGGCGCTGGGCAGAATTTGCTGAAGACTTTTTTGGGGAAAATTACTCCTATATCATGCCGTCGGAACAACCGACATCACTTATTTCCAAAAAACGGAAGGACCGGGACCGACATTCTCGGCCCGCGACTTCCACCACGCCAAAACCTACCACGAGTGCATCGGTCTCCTCGGAGGCGGTAATTCAACCGCTCCAGACCAACAACACCGCTTTACCGCACACTTCGGTCCCGGAGGCTTCCCCGGTGCTGGTTGTTGATTTTCCTCCTGAAACCAAAACCCAAGTTTTGCCTGACACCATACCGGTGGACAAAGTTACTCCTGCACGTGGGGCAGCTAGGCCTCCGGTGTTTATGTCCATCAAGGCCTACACACATGCTAAGGCTGCCAACCAGGCTAAGTCTCACCCTCCTAAATCTTTTTCTCAGGGTCCCACTTCTGATAAACAGATCATGCCTTTAGCTGCAGATCTTATTTCATTAATCAGAGGCTCTCAGGCTCATCCAGACAGGGGTTCTCAGCCGCCTGCAGACAAAAGGCCTAGGGTTGAGCAGACAGATACCTTTTCCTCAGATGAAGCCTCTGGCGACTCAGGTCATTCAGATTCCCAGGAAGAATCCTTCCAGGCATACGAGGATTCTGATGCTGATGAATCTATTCCCTCTGCCTCTCCTCCTGAGGATATTTCTTTCGGGGAAATTCTCCACTCCATGAGAGAGCATTTTCAGTGGCAGGGCCAGGATTTCTCCGACTCCAGGAAAAGGCTTCGTACTTTCCTTAAGTTACCCTAGCACAGGCCTTTAGCTATTCCACCTGTGTTAGATGTATTGGATGATGTGTACTCAGACTTGAGTGCTTCTCCTGATTCTCTCCCTCCTGCTCCTGTCAAGCCAGACAGATATTACAGGGTTCCTGATACTCATAAACATCTCTTTAAGGCCCACTCTGTTGATCTAGAAACTATTTCTCAGGGGCCCAAAGGAGTGGCCACTTCCACGGCCAAAAATCCTTTGCCCGCAGACAGGGAATCTAGGTCCCTGGAGAGGTGGGGCAAAAAAGTTTATACCTCAACCACCCTTGCCATGAGGGCACTTAACTGTCTTTTTCATATGTTTCAGTATCAGGATTTCTTGATGGATGATTTGCAGAAAAAGTTAGCCTCTCCTGAACCTTTAGATAGAAAGGCCTTGCAGGATTTGGTTCATAATACTCAGCAGGTTAGCAGTCATTTTCTACAGTGTGGTTATGATGCATTGGAAGCTTCATGTAGGGCAGCTATGACAGGGGCTGTCATTCGTAGACATGCTTGGTTGAAAGAACAGGCATTGCCAGATCATGTTAAAGTAAAGCTTCTAGATGCACCTCTGGAAAAACACAAGCTATTTGGTGCTAATGCTCAGGATGTGTTGAAATCAATTGAGGAAAAGGCTAAATCAGTACTAACAGTCAAAGATTTCCTCCAGGTTCAGCCACCAAGGTTCAGCAGGAATTGGCCCTCGAAGAATTGGTCCTTTCCAGACACTGACAAGTTCCAAAGGGGAAAAAACAGGCGTGCTCAAGGTAGAGGGCTGAGGCTCCTACAGGGGCCGCCAATGGCAACCGACTAATCAGAGAAGTGGCGCAGGGACTTCTATTGCTCCACAGGGACAATCACAATGACTTGACTTTGACACCGCCGACCAAGGCTCAAAGAGAAGCACCTTTAGGCGGAAAATTATCCTTATTTTCAAGAAATTGTCACGTTTTAATAAAGGACAAATGGATTCTGGACATAATAGACAAAGGTTACAGGTTCCACTTCCATACCGTACCAACAAGACAAGGCATGCCAAACCTGCCACAAAATCAAAGGGCAGAGGCACTCATACAGGTTTCAAAGCTGCTACAAATCAAAGTAATAGAAAAGGTTCCTCCTCAGGAACAAGGCCAGGGATTCTACTCCAGACTGTTCCTTGTTCCAAGAAAAGAAAAGCAATGGAGACCTATACTGGACTTGTCCGCTCTAAACACTTTTCTCATTGTGCCAAAATTCAAAATGCTGACGTTACAGCAACTTCTTCCCATGCTGGGCAAGGGGTCTTGGCTGGTTACTCTGGACCTCAAGGAGGCATACCTGCATGTCCCAGTCAGACACAGTTGCAGAAGATACCTCAGATTTCTTGCAGGGTCAGAGCATTATCAATTCTCAGCATTGCCTTGTGGCTTATCTACTGCGCCCAGAGTATTCACGAAATGCCTGGCATCAGTAATTGCACACTGCAGACTCCAGGGGATACAAATATACCCTTACCTGGATGACTGCCTTATACAAGCGGACAGCAAGCAAGCCTTGATAAGAAACTTGAACTATGTCATTCACTTACTACAAGCTTTGGGATACACAGTCAACATTAAAAAATCAAGACTACTGCCATCCCAACAAATAATTTTTCTAGGAGCCAAACTGGACACAAACTCACAAATTGCTTTTCTCACAGAAGAAAAACAAGAACAATTACCAGATTACTTCAAAAGCCTAGCAAAGCACACCCAGATGACTGCAAGGAAAATCCTGCAGGCCCTGGGTTTCATGTCATCTTGCATTCTTCTGATTCCACTGGCAAGACTACACACGAGAAAAATACAATGGTACCTAAAGAGTTTATGGTCTCAACACAGCCACAACTTAGAGGCAATTATTCCACTCATTCCATGTCTACAAAAGGAATTTTTGTGGTAGGCACAAGCAAGCCAGCTAAACAAAGGCATGTCTTTCAACAAACCTCAAACAAGCCAAACCATTACAACAGACGCCTCAGATCATGGATGGGGGGCGCACATGGAGAGCAGATGCATTCAAGGGCAATGGGCACCCCGGGAAGTGCATCTACACATCAATCAAAAAGAGATGTTGGCAGTGATTCATGCATTCGAGGCCTTCGGAAAATTTCTTCAGCAAGGTCAACTGCTAATAAAGACAGACAACACCACTGTTATGTGGTACATAAACAAACAGGGAGGCACTCATTCTTACCCCCTCTGCAGGCTAACAATGACGCTTTGGGAAAAGGCCCTGAAACTGAACATACAGTTGCAATCCCAGTTTGTTCCAGGCAAGGACAATGTTCTGGCGGACAGTCTAAGCAGAAACATCTTGGATCCGCACGAATGGATGTTGCATCCAGACATTTTTTCACAAATAACTCATGCATGGGGGAGGCCGGACATAGACCTCTTTGCCTCACACCTCAATCATCATTTGAAGCAGTTCTGCTCGAGGACACACCATCCTCAAGCCTGGAGAATGGATGCTCTCTCCTTCAGCTGGAACTCTCTAACAATCTATGCATTCCCGCCTCTACCATTAATGACCAAGGTGTTACTGAAGATCAAAGCAGAACAACCGAAAGGCATTTTGATAGCTCCAGACTGGCCAAGACAGCACTGGTATCCATTACTAAGGAGCATAACTCGCACCAAGCCGTGGCCCCTGCCTCAATGGCCTCTGCTTCTGACTCAGCACAATTACAGCACGTTTCATCCCAACCTGCAAACATTACAGCTGACAGCTTGGAGGGTTCCATGACTTCTCCCCATATCTCTCTCTCTCCAAGAAAGTTCAAGAGATCTTACTGGAAGCACGCAGACCTTCCACCAGAAAAACTTACTCAGCCAAATGGAAGAGATTCAACATCTGGAATGCCAGCAAGGGTCAGGATGCATCAGAAATGAGCATCCCACAGATACTAGAATACTTGACAGAAATGCTACATAATGGCCTTTTATATTCTTCCATAAAAATACACGCTTCAGCAATTTCAGCAAAATACAACAGTGATCCACCTGTGTTTTCACATCCTTTGCTAAGACAGTTTCTAAGAGGGATTAAGAATATGAAACCTCCCAGAAAACCACCAGTGCCTGCATGGGACCTCAACTTCGTGTTGGAAAAATTAACTCTGCCTCCTTTTGAGCCAGCAGCATCTTCAGAATTGCAATTTCTCTCCTGGAAAACAGTTTTCCTGTTGGCAATTACCTCAGCAAGAAGAGTCTCAGAGATACAGGCCCTCATGGCAGTACCTCAATTTCTCATTTTTCATCAGGACAGAGTTTCTTTAAGAACCAATCCAGGGTGTCTCTAAATCAAGCAATTCACCTGCCTACCTTCTTTCCCAATCCTCAAAATAAAGGAGAAAAGCTGCTGCACACTTTGGACTTACACAGACAATTGCGCTACTACTTGGACAGAACAAAAGCCAACAGAAAGTCTGATAACTATTTGTAGCTTACGCTGCTGGAGTACAAGGAAAGGCAATTTCCAAACAAACAATTTCAAAATGGATTGGACACTGCATCAGATTCTGTTACTCTTTCCATGGTAAAGATGTGTCAGCCAATATCAGGCCACACTCCACCAGAGCTATAGCCACCTCCACAGCCTTTCTAAGAGGGGTGGCTACAAAGGACATTCTAGAAGCTGCTACATGGAGCTCCGTGCATACATTTTCCAAACACTACAACCTGCCTTTATATTCCAGATCCCGAGCAGGCTTTGCTTCGGCAGTCCAGGGCATTTTAGCTATACCATCTTTATCTTAAATCCTACCACCCCCAGCTTGGCTATGGTATTCAACCCATATGTAAGGACTGCAGTTGCATTCTTGAAGGACATAGTACAGTTTTGTACCTACCATAAATGTAGATGTCCGATAGATATGCAACTGCAGTCAGGTTTTTCCTCCCTCCTACCCCTCTGTAAATTATCCTTTTTGGGTCCACTTCCCTTTTCCAAATTAGCTGGGGAAACCTGTTATGGTGTATCTGTTTATTACTGTTGTGCATGTCTGGAATTTTTTATCCAGTCTCTAATTTTAGCCTTCTTTGGAGGGCACCTGGCATTTAGGGCAAGAAACACTGAAGAAGATGGTGTCGACTGATGCTTTTATACCCCAGTCGCTCTGACGTCGGGGAAGAGGCGACATCAGACGACGCCAGACCCAGACTTTGGAATCCGGCCGACTGAAGGGCTGCCTGAGGCAGGACAACCCATATGTAAGGACTGCAGTTGCATACCTATCGGACATCTACATTTATGGTAGGTACAAAACTGTACTTTGTGTACACTTACCATAAATGTAGATGTTCGAGTGTATTCACTGTTGCAGTCCTGCCCCCCCCTCCATCCCCCTTTCTTCTCTTTCTCCTTTTATTACCATTCTAACTTGTTGTTCTCCTTTCCTTTCGAGGGACTTACTGGTATTTATTTTCCACTGGTGGGGTTGCTTCCGCCAGACCCCGGCCTCCTACTTAGGAGCTCCTGACTGGTTAGGGCAAGAAAAACTGATGTAATGGCATTGACTGCCTTACTTTATACTACTGACGACCTGACGTCAATCCTCAAGCAACGGCAACCGGCGCAGAAATACGAAGTCTCTGGTATCCGGGCTGGCCGAGGGCTACCCTGGCAGGGATAACCTAAATGTGATGACTGCGTGGCTGGTTTGTACTAGCACTGCCACCCCCCCCCCAAACTCCTCTTTAGAGAGCCACTGTTATGTAAAGTATCGACATCTTCAAGACTGCGAAGTTCACCTTCACTGTTGGTTTCTGTCTGCTGTTAGCTTGCATGGTTCCCTTTTGGTTGTCGTGGTTTTATTTCATAGGGCACATGCTCTGTCAGAATGGGGACACTCTGCTTATAGTTTTGTGGTTCTTCATTGGTAGCAATGGACCTTTCCTGAAAATAAAAAAGAGCCTACTAGTCCCCTAATAAATGCTTAATTCATAGGTGCTGGCTTGTGCCTGTTTCAACCCGCTTGGTGTATGGTTGCTTCCTACTGTATCTTTAGAAAGTTAGCAAGATACTTGTTGCATAGATTGGGTCCACATTCTAGCACAAAATTTGAATACTGGTAACATAGTCTGCTTTGTTTTTTTTTTTAAGTTGATCAAGGGAGCTTTGCTTCCCACTGCACCCTGGGAACTAACATTACAGCTGTTGCATAGGTTTAGGATCTAGAAAGTAGATCCATGAGTAATTCCATGGCTAGATAACTCATCCTAAGCTATTGCTGTCATTGTTTTCCTTCTTATTGGTTACTTTACTCTTTTCAGATTGTTCTGATTATGCTTCTTCACAGAGACATAGCCAAGTGACTTAAAGTACACAATGGTGTAGGAGGGTGGGATAGCATGGGAAAGTGACTTCTTGGTATTAAATGGTTCTGTACCACTTCCTGTGTTTTGTGCTCTGCATACAGATAAAAACATTTGTCAAGCTGGGGAAGAGTACTTATCTGACTTATCCTGTCCTCTGATATAACAAAGATGGAATCTGTACCAGGTCCTCAACTGCAAATTTTAATAAAGCTGGAATCTGTAGCAGGATCTCAAATGCAAATTTGTAACAAAGATGGATTCTGTAGCAGACTCTGAACTGTAAATCTGTCTTACTAGTCACTGAATTGACATGAGCAGTGCATGAGAGTGTTTATGTCTAATCATGCAATGTGTATTTAAACAGTTGCTTTTTTATTTCTTGTGCTTCTGTTTGTCTGCCAACTTTTAGCTTGTATCATTATCCCAGAGATTTATGCTACTGGCGGAGTGTCCTCATCGTGGCTGCCAGTGTTTACTTCTTTGTGTCCTGCTTCTCAGATTTACACCCCTGCCAAAAGATAGCCAGCATGTCTTGTCAATCGTTAATGTGGACTTCCATTTTGCACTAAAGAATGGAC
>NC_056733.1:265979422-265994422 GCF_019279795.1 Protopterus annectens
TTGCACTAAAAAGTCTCAGAATATCAGATGATTACAGTGTGAAATCGTAGCACTGACTACTTTACTTTCAGACCTGTGATTTAAAGATTGGTATTTCTTATATTCTTCTTTGAGCTGTTTGTTTACTCTAGCATTGTAGCAAAGTAATTATGGTGTAAAATGTATGATAATATGTTTATTTTTTAACAACTCTTGAATTTAGGTCCATCCTGACTGGCTTATTTCCTCCAACATCTGGTACAGCCTACATCCATGGTAAGGATATCCGTACCGACCTTAGCAACATCAGACAGAGTCTTGGTGTCTGTCCACAGCACAATGTTCTTTTTGACCAGTAAGTAGGTTTGGTTCAGAACACTGAATTTTGTGCTGCTGGTTGTGGACTGTGACTGAAGAAATTACTTTTGTTTGTTGTAGACTTACTGTAGAGGAACATGTCTGGTTCTATTCTCGATTGAAGGGTGTTCCAAAGAAACAGGTGGAGACTGATATGCAGCAAATGATAGTTGAAGTTGGGTTGCCTCACAAAAGGAAATCTAAAACAAGCCAGCTTTCAGGTATGTTTACAGTACGCCTTCATAATTTTAATTTTTGACAGTGTGGAATGTGCAGACTTTTTAGTAGAGATGGCACTTTTTTTTAACGCTTGTCAGATTTGCTGTAGAATGGCATTTGATAGATGATGCAGAACAGCAAGCACATTATGAGATTTGATTTTCAGCTAGTTTGCAAAGACATAAAGTCCAAAAAAGCACATAGTATTCTCATTGCACAGAGTCAATGGACATTTCATAACAACATAGTAATAATAAACCCACAAAAGTAAAATATGTTTTATTTTACACTGCACAATGTCTTTCATGTAGCCTTTTTATTCTTCATTGTAGGTGGCATTCCTTTTTAATCAAAACATTTTCATTAAGGGATTTAACAGTAAAAGCAAAAATAAAACATTGTATGGCCTCCACAGTATGTGATTTAACAGAACACAGAAAGAAGAAAAACTATCAACAGCAGCCAGAAGTGTAAACATTTCTTCTTAACTGTCATTGTGTTAAGAAGTAGGAAACTTCAGGTTAGTTCCTTGAGGCCATCTTTTATGTCCTTAAGTGTGATTCTCCCATTCCAGCTACAGGTCCAGTAGAGCCCTCTTACATGATCACTGTGGTCCGGATCTCTGTTGGCTTCCCCAGTAAATGATCAAACACGTAACTGTCCAAAAAAAAAACACTGCTCAGTCCCAACAGCTCAAGAACGCAGTTTTAATAAAACCTGTTTGAAAACATCTATATAAGTGTTTCTTTTGGGAGTCAAACTTCCTCCTCCGATCGGCTTTCTTATGTGAGGAGCAACCTCTAAATCCCTGAACTTATGTATACTAACTTCATGGTCACTCACCAATGGGGAAAGGAGAACCTCTGCACTAAAAAGTGCATGGAAATCCTGGGCAAATGTTAGTTCTGCACAGGCTTAAGTCTTTCAATATCATGCAGTTGCATTTGGGCAAGTTACTGCTTGACCTAGATTATGTGTATGGGAAACCATTTAATTTTTATCAATTTGTATATTTTAGTTTGTTTTCTGATTTCTCTGTATCTTGAGGTTTAAAGTCCTCACAAACAACTTTAAGTCAGTTAAAGCACTTACTAGGTCTTCAGAAGCACTGGGAATAAATTTCAGCCCTTTTGGTGTTAGTGTGTTACCCAAAGATGCTGGCACTAGCCATGCATGCCATGATGTCTGGGAAGAGTGTTACCAGTGCACTTGTGCCTATGCTGTGAGTACACCTGTAGTGCCACTGTGCAGCACTGTGACCATGTCTTAGTGCCATAGTGCAACACTGTAACCATGTCTTGTGCCATGGTGCAGCTCTGTGGCCATTTGTTATGCCACTGTGCAGCACTATGTTGTGAGACATGGGATGCACAGATTTGCTTCACTGTACATGAGGTTTTTATTTTGCTGCTTGGGTGGGCTTCAGTGAATGGTCATGGCTACTTCAAGCACCGGGAATTACAGGGATCTACCTTAAGAGAGTAGAATTTTCATACTGTTCTTCAGAGTGCCTGCTGAGCAATTATGATGGTCTTCTAAAAAAATGTATGTGTGGTACAACCATGATGGAGTGGTTAGTGATGCCACTGGCGATGGAGTGGTTAGTGATGCCACTGGCGATGGAGTGGTTAGTGATGCCACTGGCGATGGAGTGGTTAGTGATGCCACTGGCATATTCCTTTTTGGTGGGCAGTGCTAGCTTAGGTATACATACCTGAGGCAGTGCTACCTCAACCATTCCAACCAATGAACTTCATGAGTGGGCAGCAGAGCCTCAGTATCATTGTCACTGTTGTATATGCATACATAAGAGTACATACACTGTTTTTCAGTAGCAGAAGAGCAATAGCTGAATATGGTGGGCTGTCACAGAGAGTGAAAGAAATTCAGTCAGTGGTAGGGTGTGTATGACATCTGAGCCAGTCCACTGAACAACTGCGACTGTTTGTAGCTTGTGTGTGTGTGTGATCATTTTTTCTCTACTGTGTCTTCCTTCTGTAAGTCCACCTGTGGAAGAGGAGGAACTGAGGGCTGCATGTTCTGGCGCTAGATCACCAGTGGATGCCATGTCAGCCTGTTAGCAAGGGAATAATGCTCCACTGCTTGAGGTTACTTGGAGAGGTTACTGGTGCCCTCCACTCCTGCCATGCAGGAGGGGGTCAAAGGCTTCTCTTCTGAAAGTAAACTAGAGGGGTCTCCTCTGATGTCCCAGCAGTAGAGTAGTTGGGATGAGTAGATAGAGGCAGCCGCCCCAAGCAAAAAGTGTTAGGGATGTAATTGGCTGATCCTGATCACTTTATTTGTGATCAAAAGTGACAGCTGTAGTATCTCATGTGTGGTAGTAATAGTATCAGCTATTTCCTACATTTAAGCAAGCAGTTTACTAAAGGTTAAACGTAGACTGTTTTTTTTTTTTTGGGGGGGGGGGGCAGATTGGGAGACAACACCGGCCACAATTAAAGCTAGCTACACCCAAATTACACCTAGCTGCACCCTCTGTCTCCTAGGGTCAGTTTCATAGGATGGTGGTTGCAGAGGTATGCCAGCAACTAAATGCCTATTTCACTGATGTGGGGTATCTTTTCGCATGGCTAGTAGTGTTGTGCAACCAGCAGGCCCTGCATGTTGGGTTACTTGGGGAGCAACCAGCTCATAATATCGATCACCTATGTGAGTGATGCCTGAGTTTGTTGCCTTGTGGGACAGCCTTGCATCCTGCCATGGTGCTTTCCAGTGTCATTCCCCATTCCTTGTTTGTTATTCAACCCTTTCCATTCGTACTTGTCCAACTCCTCCTTATCTGTGGCCATCCACTGCCCTGACCATGAACCGATAAAGACATAACACCAACAAACTAATAAAGAACTGTTGTAGAATACCTAAGACAGTGGCTGAGATTGAAATTGTATTATTAAAAGTTAAGCGCTTTTGTTCCCTCTGCTTGTGGAACTTCATCGGAACTAAACACACTCATTAGAGTATCATTAAAATACATTTGAATTGCAAATCACATAATAGCATCAACCACTAAACATGAAGTATCAGTTAAGCAATTAAAATAATTAAAATACAAGTGAAAATAAAAATAAAGTTCAACATGCACTGTAATATTTTAATTTCAAAATTGGATTAATAGAGCAGGTCCCGTTTAAGCCTGGGCAATTTATGGCGTTTAACCTAAATCTGTAAGTCTCATTATCATCTCTAAATCATCTCTAAGTGCTCATTAACAACCCATACACGGGGATCACTCTTTACCTGTTCAAACCCAAACTGATATGTATTAAATTCATTCACATATTTAAGTAAAGTGTTTGTGTCTTTACCCTTCCTTATATCTAATAAGTGATCATAAATGCTTTCTTTTAACTTTGTAGATGTCTTCCCGATATAGAATGCTGAACACTGATGGCACTTAGCCAGGTAAACCACTTGCTTAGAGTAACATGAAAAATGTCCTTTAATCCAAAATGTTTCATCCCATATACTAAAATTTTCACAAGTAATTATACTTGGGGATTGGGAGCAGCATCCACACTTGACTGTCCCATTTGTATGCTTCCTGTTACAAACAGTCATAATTTTATTTTTTTCCAAATAGGTTTTGAAGGCTTTATCCTTGCTATAAACAATGTATGGTTTCTCCCCTACTCTGTCCATTGTGGACTTGTCTACCATAAAGATCCCCCGGTTTTTAATCAAACAGTTTTTAATGGCTTTGGAATCAAGGGTATAGGTGGCAACAAATATTTATTACTATCACTACCAGTTACCCTCCTGAGTGACCCCAAATAATCAACCTGTGTCACTTTATTAGTACCTAATATTTGTAAATAGGTACCATTGTTTCTCTTGGAAACCACTTCATTTTTTATTTCCAAAACAAAACCTTCCATATATCCTCTTCTGAAAAACATTTCCACTAGTTTGTCACATTCTTCATAAAGCACCTCTAACTCTAAAATCATTCTGGTTATTACAGGTTCATAGGTTGGTACTAGGCTATTGGTCCTAGGGCCTATACAAGCCAGACCATAACAATTCCATGGATACTTCTTCCCACAAAATTTACTTCCCTGGACCCCTGTCTAGCAGGGCAACTGACGTGATCCCCGGGGTGAATTTCCTATCTCCCATTCAATCGTCAAGGTTCCTTTTGAAGAGGGCCAAGGAGGCGCTCTGCATGGCATGTATGGGCAGTCTATTCCAGAGTATGGGGAGTCTCTGGGTCAGGAACCTATCCCTCCAGCATGTTTTGTTCATTGTGATGACAAGATTTAGATCCCTGGAGCGTGTGGCTCTGAGGGATTGGGATTTCATTAAGTGGAGCATGTCCAACAGCTGAGGGTTTGACATGGCCTTGCATGTTAAGCAGAGATCGCCTCTGAGTAGACGATATGCCACAGGGTATAGCTGGAGATTTTTTAGATGGTCAGCATAGGGCATTTGCTTTAGGCATGTGATTCTTTTAGTGAGGTATTTCTGTGGCCTTTCCAGCTGTTGCAGATGTCTTGTGAGGTACATACCAAATGGGGCGTTGTACTCTATAATGGGTCTAATGAGTGATGAGTACAGTGGGACAATGACCTCTTTTTTTCTGGATGAAAAGCCCTTAGTGATGAGGTGTGCCACATAGAAGAATTTCCTGACTGTTGTGACGATGTGGTTATTGAAGGTGAGACCACTGTCCACCTGTGTCCCTTAGTCTCTCATCACACTTTCGGTGTTTAGTGTACTGCCACCTATCCACCTATGTGGTAATTCATGGCTACATGTTTTTCCCAAAGGGTATAACTATACATTTCTTGGCATTAAGCTTGAGCCTATGGCTCTGGCACCAAGCATCTGTTTCTGTAAGGCCCTTTTGTAGAATAGCCACATCATTTGGGGATTCACTAATGTCTCCCAGTTTGCAGTCATCTGCGAACTTTGTTAGCCAGGGTCCCTTAGTGTTGGCCTGTACTTCAGAGAAGTAGATGCCAAACAAGAGCGGTCCCAGGACTGAACCCTGAGGTACTCCACTTGTCACTTGTCTGGAGATGGATTTGAAGTCGGCTACTTTTACAGTGTGGGTTCTGTCAGTAAGCCAGTTGGCAACCCATCGAGTGATGTAGGGATTTATGCCCAGCTTAGTAATCTATGATTCCAGAGTGGGGGATGGTGTCGATGGCCTTGGCGAGGTCCAGATAGGCTGTGTGGACTACCTTACCCTCGTCCACAGCTCAGGCTAATTGTCCTTTAATTATCGCCTTCTTGTGATGTTTCGGGTGCCAGCTATTAAAATGTAAGTATGAGTTATAGAATGTTAGCTCTGATGTTATCCATGTCATTATTCCTCACAGTAGGGTCTTGGATCCAACATCGGATCTGAGCCACCAACTTTACCTAAGACAGATCAAGGCTCAAGCTCCTCCCTCTCCTGTAATCCCCTACTGCCCTGTAACCCTCAGATCTTGTTTGCTACATTTTGCTACGGACATGATCCCTGGCTGTCACTCAGATAAGTGCTACTCTTTTCTTGTTTAGCTTAATTTAAATTAGTTTAACTTAGTTTACCTTTAGTCTACTTAGGTTTAGTATTAGTAGTTACCTCCCTTCCCTTAGATATCCTAGTTTTCGGCAGGGTAGTTTCCCATTTGTCAGTTAGATGTTTGGCACCCTTTTCTCTTTGTCCTCTTAGACCTTTTTAGTGTTAGGTCTTTTTCTGTTATGTCTGAAAAACCCTGTGTGTTTAAAAAGTGCTCCCTGTGAGGTCTGAAGATGCCTAATTCTGACTCGCATGAGGAGTGCTTGTATTGTTTAGGGGCTCCTCACCTGGAGGTTGAATGCAACGTTTCTGCCACATTCAGTCAGATGCTGCTTAAATGTTTGGATCAGGGGGTTCTTATATTTCCCCCTCCAAGGGTTCCCCTTTTGATCCAAAGCAAAAGTCCCTCTCATCCCTTCGGTGGCTTCAAAAAACCTAGGCTGTCAGATCCCAGATCCCCAGATGCGAATCCAGCTTGGGCCGTCTCTGATCCGAGATCTTGAGATCTGAAATCTTTGGATTCTTCTACCAGATCCAGGGCCTCCTCGGATCGGCGGCCCTTGGATCCAGTGGGCAAACCAGCCTCAGATCTGACCAGGTCGTCTGATGCGATTGCTCCTGTTGCTCGGCATTTGGATCCAATAGGCTTGTTGTATCCACCTATAGTTACAGAGGATATGGCCTTGCCTGAATCCTCTAGGCATTTGTGTCAGTTGGCTCTTGTATTTCAGAGCTGAACTCCAGATCACTGACTTAGATCCTCGGTGTCCAGGTTGGGTTTCCTGTGACATCTGCTCACTCTTCAACTTCCTCCAGATCATCTAGGAGTTTGTTACCTTCAGGTATGGACTGGATGATGAGGAGCTCCCTCAAGGCCCACATAGAGTTGGAGCTTTTGGCTTTCCCATCCCACCTGGCTAAGGGTGCCTCTCCAATCCCAACTCTCTGTTCTCCTATTCCAACCCCAGGGGTTTTGGAATCTCAGGACCTGGATACCCATGGTCAGATCCAGATGATGTCGAGTATTCCCTTTTTATCAACCCCATCAGGATCACTGGCCTGCTGTGCTCCTCCACTGTTGGACCAGAGTGGGCCCCATGCTGGAGCTGTCAGTGCTGGCTACATGGGGACAAGGTCAGGTCCGGGCCTTTCGGACCAATCTCTTCCCCTTGGGGCTTCAGCCCTTGATAGCTCTGGACCAGTATCATCTGGGGGCCGTGGTGCTGTGTTAGAGTCTGTTCTTCTGTTCCGGGAGCCTTGTCTTCCGGAAATGGGGATGGGACCGCTTCCAGCCCGTTGGCCTTCGGGGTGGTAGAGAGGACTTTCTCCAGGGCTAGAGCGACATCTCCTGCCCCTCTGGGGTGACCCCTACCCCTCTCTACCTCGGGTGGTGAGGTCTTCCATCTTGTCCAGGGTCAGCCCTCCCGTACTAGCCTTCAGGGGGTTTCTTCCCCTCACGGGGTCCCTGCATCTTCCAAGTCCTCCCTAAAGCCCCTTCCACAAAGGAGGCATCTCATAAGAGGCACCTGGACTCTCCCATGGAGTCCGTCACAGAGAAAATGGACCTTAATGAAAGAGGTGGGGCCCCAGAAATCTGCCCAACATCCTTGAGATCCTGAGGCAAAAGGGCGGATGGTCTCCCCAATGCCCATCTTCAGAGGAGTCTGTGTTTCTGAAGGTGTACGGGATGGGTCCATCTACTTCCTGTGTGTGTCCCCCCCCGCTGATGAGTTGGGGGATCTTATCATCCACAAGGCCTGTAAGGAACCCAACACTGTGGAGCCAGTACGTAAGCAAGCCAACAAGTTCCTTAGTCCTCCTGTGGACCAACCCTTTAGGAGCAAAGAAGTTCTGGTTGATGCAATTTTGGTTGCCACTGCCACCAAAAAGGAGCTGGCAGTGCAGAGCCTCACAATCCATCTCCCAAACAGAGAGTTTCAGGCGATTGACTGTCATGGGAAGTATATGTTTGCCTCAGCTACCTTTGGACTGAGGGCAGTTAATTACCAGGCACCCTTCACCTGCCTTTGAAGGGGACTTGGTCAAAGAACTCACCACTTTCCTTGCAGAGTTGTTGCCGGAGGTAGACCTCAAGCAGGTCTCTCCCAAGCTCTCTACTCTGACGTCCCTCACTAATTCCTTGATGACCCTAATTTCCAATGCAGTGGAAGCTATCTCTTGAGTGTCAGGTACCGGCATAGCTGTAAGGAGGCTTGCTTGGTTATGACAATGTGGGCTTGCGGATTCCTTCAAAGTGTCTTTCACTAATGCTCCCTTTGACACGTCCACCCTCTTTAGGTCTTCTGTGAAAGAAACTCTAACCCATAGTGAGCAGGAAGGGAAGATTTTATCTGTAGTTGGGATCAAGTTTTCTGCTCCTCAGAGGTCATTTCCCAAGACCCAACGAGGAGCTAAGAAGATGTGGTCACAGTCTTTCTTCCTGGATGCTCCTGATGATTCCTCTTCCAGAGGCAGGGTGGAGAGAATTTAACGACAGATGTTGCTGTAGAGGTAGGGGGGTGGTCCTGCAAAATCAGGGCTCCAGGGAACCTTTCTCTGAGCAGCCTTTTCAGCGCACCTGAAGTGTTGGCTGACTGTCCTGCCCTAGAGGCTGCTGGGTGCCATTTTTCCCTTCACCCACTAGCGTGGACGAACATCACCTCCTGTCAGTGGGTGTTAAACATCGTTTCCAGGAATTATTTCATTCCCTTTTTTCAACCCCTCCTATATGAAGGCATTTCCTTGATGTACCACCCCACCAGAGGGAGTTGGCCTTCAAGGAAGTTCTACAACTTCTTCAAAAAAGAGCCATCCAAGAGGTCCCAACAGGACAAAGGGGATCCGGAACTTACTCTCGCTTCCTTTTAGTGCCAAAAAAGATTGGGGACCTACATCCTGTTCTGGACCTCATCAAGTTAAATCTATCAGTCAAGCAGTCCCAAGTTCCGAATGGTCACTGTTATGTCCATTTTGCTTCTCTTATGCAAGGGCGACTGGATGTGCTCAGTGGATCTCCAGGACTACTCCTGTCACATCAAGATAGGCAGACATTCAGGGAAACACCATCTTTTCTGATTAGGGGCCAATCATTACTACTTCAGAGCCCTGCCCTTTGGACTCACCACAGCCCCCTGGTGTTTACCAAATGCATGGCAGTGGTGGCAGCTCACCTGATGCTGCAGGGATTCCAGGTGTTTCTGCACTTTGATGATTGGCTCCTCATGGTTCCCACGAGGTATCGACTGTCACAAGCTATCCTCTTTTTGTTCAGCCAGTTGGGGATACAGTGAATCTCTTGAAGTCCAATCTGGTCCTGACACAAAAATTAGAGTTCATAGAAGTCCAACTAGATTCCATTTCAGAGAGTGCAGCATTACCTCTTCAAAGAGTACAGCTGATCCAGGAGCAGGTCATACAAGTCTTAAGTGTTTCAGATCCTCCAGTCCACTTGGTTTTTTGGACCCCAGGGTCCATGGCCACGGCCATATAGCGTGTGCCACTATCAAGGTACCATAGGCAGTTTTTACAGTGGATCTTGGTGGTCCAGTGGTCTGTTCTGTCTCTACCTGTGTCTGTGTCCATATAATTGATGCCAGTGCACAGATGGCATCTTCTTTTGTGGCTTTAGTCTCAGGATCTCATTTTAGACAGGCTCTTTTCACTCCCTCCGCCCAAGTACACAGTGACCATGGACACTTCCCTGTTGGGGGTTGGGGGGGCATTTCCAGGGGAGAACAGCTCAAGGCATGTGGCTCCCTGAAGAGACCAAATTGCACATAAACATCCTAGATATGAGAGCAGTCCTCCTAACATTGCAAGCCTTTCAGGATTGCCTTCCTTTGGGGATGATTGCAATTCAGACAGACAACGTGACAGTGGTCTGGTATATTAACAGACAGGGGGAACAAGATCTTACCCATTGTGCAGAGAGGCCGTGAGAGTGTGGGAATGGGGAGATGTCCTCCACACTCTTTCTTCTTGGGACACATATACCTGGAAGGTCTATATTATAACCGCAAAACCTTAGTTACACAAATATGGAAATGTCGACACATATTGAGCGAACTGCAAAAACACTGAACATCCAGAAGCGCGAAATTCAAAATGTCGAATCGGCATAGTTGGCCAACCCCACCACCCGCAACGTACTACCTACCCAAACAAAATAAATAATCCAGATACATACACTTAACAAAACCCTACTTCTAACCCTAAACTAAAGCTTTACATATATTACTATGTATGCACTTCCCGCACCCTAACCCTAAGGTCCGTAACTATTGCACACTTACGTTAAGGAGCTATACCCAAACAAAATAAATAATCCACATACATACACTTAACAAAACCCTACTTCTAACCCTAAACTAAAGCTTACATATATTACTATGTATGCACTTACCTTAACCCGCACCCTTAACCCTAAGGTCTGTAACTATTGCTCACTTACCTTAAGGAGCTTTACCGGACAAGGACCAACTATGACGATTCGACATTTTGAATTTCATGCTTCAGGACGTTCGGTGTTTTCGCGGTTCGGTCAATATGTGTCGACGGTTCCTTATTCTCGTAACTGCGGTTCCACGGTTGCAATAGGTAACCATACCCGGGGACTCCAACGTGTTGGCCGACAAACTCAGCAGAACCATATTTGAGTTCTTACAAGTTGTGCTTCAGTCTGATGGTGGCGAAGCAGATATTCGATCATTAGAGTTAACCATGCTGTGAACTCTTTGGTTCCCCAACCAGCAACAAATGCAGTGTGTACTTTGCCCTGATCCCCCAACCCAGGGAGTCTCTGAGGGATGCTGTAGCCCACATTTGGCCTCCGGGTCTCCTCTACACTTACCCTCTTATCCCCAAGGTTTTGCAGAAAGCATGCTGCCTGGGGACATCCCTTATCCTCTTTGCCCCCTTCTGGCCTCATCAGCCGTGGTTTCCCTTCCGAAGGTCTCACCTGAAGTATCAAACCTGGATACTGGATCCCCTTCAGGATCTGATCTCCCATCCTTCGGAGCTCCCTCTTCCCAGTCTGTGGACCCTTCGTCTGACTGCACGGTTTCTCCATTTCCAGTGATTTTGAAACAGTCCAGGCTAGCTTCCACTACCAAGAATATTATCCTAGCTCCTAGCCTCCCAAAAGCCTTCCACCAGAAAAGTTTATAGTAGCAAATGGAAAAGGCTTTCTATCTGGGCTAAGAGCAGGAATCTGGACCCCTTTTCTGCTTCAGTACCAGCTATTCTCTTGTTTTTGTCTTCATTTTTTCAGGAAGGGACACATTTTTGTACTGTTAAGCTTCAGTTGGCTGCAATTTCCAATTTTTTTGAGAACAGCAAACCTACAGTCTCTTCCCGACTCTGTAAAGCCTTTATGAAAGGCGTTTTCCTTCTAAGACCACCGGTTAGGGATTTCTCACCTCCTTGGGATCTAACCTTGGTGTTGCAGTCTCTGACTCAGAGCCTGTTTGAGCTTGCTAGTTCTTGTAATTTCAGATGTTTGTCTTGGAAAATGGCCTTCCTGGTAGCCATGAATTCAGCTAAGAGGGTGTCTGAGCTGCAAGCCCTTTCAATTGATCCCCCTGTATATGGTCTTTCATAAGGATAGAGTATCTGTTAGAATGAATCCATCCTTTTTGCCCAAGGTTTCCTCTGAATCCAGTCTGAACCAATGTATTTATTTACCAGATTTCTTTCCCAATTATTCTAATAAAGGAGAGTATATTCTGCATACTTTGGATGTACACAGGCAATTGTGATTTTATCTGCATAGGACTAAGGAGTTTCACAAATCAGACCAGTTTTTTGTGGCTTTTTTCCCAAATAGGCGTGGCCTTCCCATTTCTAAAGTGACTATCTCTAAATGGATCTCCAGCTGTAATTCTACAGTCTACACCTTCAAGCATCTTGTGGTTCCCAGAAAGGTTAGAGCTCACTCTACTATATCTGTGGCTACTTCTTTAGCCTTCATGGCCAGACTTTCCATTTATGATATTTTGGTCTAATCCTCACAGTTTTATATCTCATTACAAGCTCAATTTGGTGTCCAGGAACAGGGCTTCCTTTGATTCTACAGTGCTTCGACATGTCCTTCCTTGAGGCCTCTCAGGGTAAATGGTAGCTGGGGACTGTGACCTTTCTGTGAGGAATAATGACATGATTAACTTCAAATAAAGAGCTATATATTTGCCGTAACTTGACATCTGTGTTAACCTATGTCATTTTTCATTATATTTCCCTCCCGCCATCGTCCTTCCATGTTGGATCTTCCAAGGAAGTCGGAGTGTGTGGGTCCAGGACTATTTCCCTTTCTTCCTTTTGGGTCGTAGCGATACTGATTTTGTTATCAAACTTGATTTGAGGGTAAGAGGGTAGCAGGGATTATGGGAGAGGGAGGAGCTTGAGCCTTGGCTCTGTCTTAGCTAAAATTGCCAGCTTGGATCCGATGTTGGATCCAAGACCCTACTGTGATGAATATTGACATAGGATAACACAGATGCCAAGTTATGGTAAGTACGCAACTCTTTTTTCCTATGAATGTTAGAACAAAACTTTTGATTCTCTACATCTTTACTTAACTCTGTCTAAATAGACAATTTTTTATTGTCTGAGTTATATGAGAAATGTTAAAATCCACTGTATCACGGATGTACACAATACATTGCTGTAATTTACTAGGGGAATCTATCCTTAAAATGAGTATGATGTCCTAAAAACATGTATATACCCTCCAGGAATTAGTAAATTTACTGTTAAAAACATATTGCTTTTCCCATTTGACCATAACATAGTTGGCAAAAATCGGGGAGCACGCTGTTCTCATAGCCACCCCAGTCAATTGTCTGAAACATTGGCCCTCAAAAACGATGAAATAATTTTTTAAGACCACCTCCATGAGTGTAGTAATAGTATTAATTTTATCTGAATATAACTCTGCCTGTCTAAACAAAAATTCTTCAAACCCTTGCAACCTGATGTTGTTTGGGATCATGGAATACAAATTATATACATCGATGGTGATAAAAATTGTATTTGAAGAAAAATGAACATTGTTTAACATACTTAAAAAGTGCCAAGAATCTCTAAATGTAATTCAAATTGTTCAAACCATTCTTCAAAATATTATCCAAGAATTTTGCTACATAAAATGTTTTAGACCGTGTAGCATCTACAGTCGGTCTAAGAGGTGGATCCTCAATGCACTTATGTATCTCTGGACTTCCAAAGATACTCACTGTTACAGGTTTTTCATTGTGCATGAAGTCAGATCCCCCTTTTGATGTCTGACCTTGCAACAACATATCTTCTAATAGCTTGTCAATCTTTGAAAAGGCTATATTGACTTAATTGCGTGAAACTTCGACATAGGTATCTTCCAACAGTAATACATTCATACGACTGACGTACTCTACACTATTCATTACAACAAGCCCTCCCCCTTGTCTGGTTCTATTATCCTGATGTTTTTGTCATCAGCAAGCTCCCTAAATAATTCAACTTGCTAGGTTGTTTTAAAACATTTCTAATATCAAGTTCACATATTTTTCCATACATTTGTACTGTGTGAATTCAGTGGGGGGGGGGGGTTAAAACAACTGGGTCTGTGCAGTGAGTTTGAAATGTTAGCCACCCTTTCACCTGTAAATCAAAGAGCCAAATTCAGCTTTTGAGTAAACAGTTTTAAATCTAAAAAAACGTCACAGTGTTAGCCCTTCTGGCTGGGACGAAGGTAAACCTTTGGCTAACATATTAGCGTGCTCAGAACTAAAATTTTTGGATGAAGAATTCTAAATTTTTAAATCATTCAAGTCAAGTCATTGCAAGATACCTTTAAGGTGTCACTGCTATTTTAATTAAAACTTGACTCTCCGGTCACTATTTCCTGCTGTTGAAATTGGAAAAGTTCTTTCTGGTCTGGCCCTCGTTTGAGATACACATCATTATTTTCTGGTTGCCTCCAGGAGCCCTTTCGATAATTCCTGTTCTGAATTTGCTTGGATCTCCTGTGATGAAGTTCCACAAGTAGAGGGAACAAAAGCACTCAACTTTTAATAATAAAATCTGAATCTCAGCCATTGTCTCTGGTGCTCTGCAACAAATCTTTATTAGTCCACCCACTGTCCTCCCTATCTTTTTTGATATCACCCATTTATATCTCAGTCTGGTCTGTGTTTGACTCTGGTACTGCTACCTGACCATCTCCTTTTTTTTTTCCATCCTAGCTGTCCACTACCTTCTTCACTTGCTTTCCTTTTGTAAATTTTACAAAAGGGGACTTTCCCTACAAAAAAGTTACTCTTCCTCCCCTCTACATATAGCTTATTGTGTTTACCTCTGCCTTCTGTTTTCCCTTCTCCTGCTTTCCTATCTCTCCCCTCTTCCATTTCCTCCCAGTTTAGATGAACAACACAGTGGCACTTTGCTGTATTTATGCTCATATGGTGTTTTTGGCAGCCATTATGCTGTCCCCCTGATGGATATGAGTGAGGTGCAACTGTGTGGACTCAGCTGCCCTAACCTGCCTTCCTTCCTTCCTGATGTTCACACATTCTACTGGAGCACTGCTCCTTCATAGAGCAGCCAGGATTTTTTTGTTTGTTTCTCTACATCTTTGTTTTCTTATGTGGCCCTTTTCTCATATGCTGCCATGCATGTGCTATTCACTGTCTAACACGTCTTTGATTAGCTGTGAACCTCTTCAACCAGTGACCCCACCAAAAATACATGTACTTATGTATCCCAGCTAAAGTGTTCTTCAAATGCTATAATAGCCTGAGTTCTTTGAAAGCCATGTTTCTAATTTGTAACTTTATTCTTTAATCTATAGAGCAATCAAGTGTCTGACATGTAGTACTTCAAATGTTTTGCGACCATGCACATCATAGTATAGCAAAGATAACCTTCAGTATAGGATTGTCTTA